>NW_026878431.1:0-237531 GCF_032173495.1 Musca vetustissima | reverse complement strand
GTGGCAATTTTTAATTAAACATTTTCTTCAAGAGGTTATGAATTATGTTATGTTTTTATTGTAAGGGATATTTTTGTTTAATTTCAAATATTTAAAGGAAATGTATTTTTAAATTATTACGTACCCTGGATTTTGCAATTTAATATTAATTTCAAATTTAAATAATCGTCATCATATATATGTTACGTACCTGCAAAAAAAGAGTAAAAAAGTCAAAAAATTACATTCGTTACACATGTGTAAAAAGATTTTTATAAATTTTGCAATTATAATTTTTATTTATAAATGGTATTTGTTGTAATCACTATCACAAGCGTGGATTTCAAAGGTTCATCTGAGCTTGCAGCGTAGATATTTTGATTTTTTTCAAAGAGGCTTCTGAGCTATTTTTTCCTGGTATATCGTATGAAGTATAATTTTGGATTTTTTAATTAATTTTCCAAAGGATAATAAGCAAGGATTTTTTAATAATTTTTAAGGACCACCTGCGCTATAAGCCCTAAAATTTTTTTAATTACTGTCCTAGCATCAAGTCCGTTTTTTGTTAATATAAACCTTTATGTTTTAAATGTATTTTTTAGGAACCTTAAGAAGATCCTGGGGTTTTAAACTATTTTTTCTAAGGACCATAAAATGGGGGTTTTGAATACTATTTTAAGTGACCTTCTGATCCAAAAATCTCGATTTTTATACCCTTCACCACACTATGGTACAGGGTGTTATGTCTTTGTGGATATGTTTGTAACAGGCAAAGGGAATCAAGATAGACAGATGGTTCCTTTTGAGAATATGCATAGAATCACTTTCTGAGTTGATTTATGCATGTCCGTCCGTCTGTCTGTCCATTTTAAATTGTAATTAAATTACAAGTCGCATTTATGATCCGAATTGAATGAAATGTGGCGGAGCTCATTTATTTTACCCAAGGACGAATACTATTAAAATTGGTGAAAATCGGTTCAGATTTAGATATAGCTCCCATATATATTTTCGTCCGATTTAAGGTAAATGGTGCAGCAATGTCCCTATATATGCTTCGATTTTCACGAAATTTGGCATGACGTTCTAAATTAGTCTAAAATGATGTGTGTTAAGTTTTGAGAAAATCGGTTTAGATTTGAATATAGCACCAATAAATATTTTGGTCCGATTTAATGTCAATGGTGCACCAAAGTCCCCATTACCTTTCGATTAGCACGAAATTTGGCACATCGTACTGAATTGAGTCTAGAAAGATGTATACTAAGTTTTGTGAAAATTGGTTCAGATTTAGATATTGCTCCCATATATATTTTCGTTCGATTTTATGTAAATGGTGTACCCAAGCCCCTATTTATCCGTCGATTAGCACGAAATTTAGCATGGCGTACGGAATAAAATCTAGAATGATGTGTGCTAAGTTTCATGAAAATTGGTTCAGATTTAGATATAGCTCCCTCATATACTTTCGTTCGATTTTATGTAAATGGTGTACCCAAGCCCCTATTTATCCGTCGATTTACACGAAATTTAGTACAGCGTGCATTGAGTACATTTAGTGCATTGAGTGTAGAACGATGTGTGCTAAGCTTCGTAAAAATCGGTTCAGATTTAGATATAGCTCCCATATATAGTTTCGTCCGATTTTTACCAAATGGTGCACCATAGTACTTCTATAATTTTCGATTTGCGCGAAATTTGGCACAGCGCACTGAATTGAGTCTAGAATGATGTGTGTTAAGTTTATTGCAAATCGGTTCAGATTTAGATATAGATCCCATATATATTTTCGTCAGATTTAAGGTAAATGGGGCACCAAAGCCCCAACATATCCTTCAATTTGCCCAAAATTTGGCGTAGCATACTAAATTGAGTCTAGAATTATGTGGGCTAAGTTTCGTAAAAATCGGTTCCGATTTAGATATAGATATACATTTTCAATTTTAAGAAAAGGGTGCACCAAACTGCTAATGTTTGTCCAATTGACAAAATTTTTGCGATTTGTTGAAATTGGTGCAGTAGCAGGCGTTGCCTCCATATGTTTCGAACGAGTGTCTGATTGAGATTAAATTTTTAACAGTACGACATACTGTTTGGTATAAATCGATTTCATTCATTTGTCTCATTGTACGCAATCAACTCTAAATCTGCCCGACTGAAGCATATGTTGCAGAAAGGCATATGTAGGTTCCTTCGGGGCAACATGGACATGCAATTTTTAGGATACATATATTCACACCTAAAGTGGTGAAGGGTATCATATGGTCGGCCCAGTCCGACTTTACTACTTTCCTTACTGATTTTAATATATATTTAAATTTAAATTACCATTTGAGATTTAAGCCTGAAGCTTTTTATATATTGTTTCCAAATGAAATTGTGAACTGTAGGTTAAAATGTCCTTTAAATCAATATTTAAAAAAATCCAGGCTTAAAAAGTTCAGATGGCTTTTTTAAAACATGTTTGTCAACCGACTATCTTAGCTTCAATCCAGGATTTTCAATAACCAATCGTCAGTATTTTTCAGATATTTTTTAAAGAAGCATCTGAGCTATAGCTTGGTTTTTGCAAGTAGTGTTAGAATAGAGAATTTGACTTTTTAAATTTGTAATTCTTTATTAATGGACCTATTAACATTGTTATAGCAAGAACCCTAATTAACACAATTAACAAAATGTTTAAATAAAAAGTTTCAACTACAACAAAGAAACATGTCAATTTATTGTTTGGAAAAATTTTCACAAACTATAAATTTTACGAGTCGTGAATTCTCCAAAAACAACTTCCACTTCAACTAAATTCTAGAATTTTTTAACAATTTAGTGTGAAATTCTCTTTTGTTAAATATGAGTAAACTTTTATGCTCCTCCAAACACACCTACTGCCCTCCTCCAAACACACCTCGTCCCTCCCTTCGAACAATTTTACGCGAACTATTCTAACAATGACCCAAGGTATCATTGTTACAAAACAATAACTGCTGTAAATTAACAAACTGTGAAAAGGAGGAAGAGCCAAAATAACAAAAAAATAAAAATAACGCGGAAAACGACCAAACGCTAAAAGCATCAACAGCGAGGAACAAAAAAAAAACTAAGAGGGGAATTCAATTTTCCACTTGGTTTGTATAAAGCCTGAAGTGAACTTTCAACACAAAACTAGCAACTAAGAAATAAGATGCGAAAAAACTAAAAAAATTGCAACAACAACAAAATATCTTACAGATTGGTGGGCGATAAGGCAAGTGAATAGAATTTTTTTGTTTTTGTGGAAAATTGAAAGTGTTGCAGTTGGAATTTTTGTTTGTTAATTTTTTTTGTTGGTGTACAATTGCTTGAACTCAGAAATATTTTCTTTTCGTGGAGGTGAGGCGTGACTTTATAAACGATTTTTTTAATTTAATTTAAGAGACAATTGCTGTATTAAAGATAATAGTAATACAATTCCATATTTAAAGGGGAAAATATTGCAGGTCTTCTAAATATTTAAAAACCATTAAGCAAAGTAGTAAAGTCGGACTGGGACTGGGAAGGGTATCATACCTTCACCACATTGGGTATATTCTGCATATGTATCCTAACAAACGTCGCCTTTTCGAAGGAACATTGACATAAAATTTAACAAACATAAAAATGTGATATTTATTTATATGTAAACTGACTAACATCAATCCCTACACATACCATTTCGTAACCTTTGCAAAATTTTTTTAACATGAATGGGTCGAAATTTTATATGGAAGCAATGCTATATCTAAATCTGAACCGATTTCAAGGAAACTTGACAGAGAATTATTTATATTAACTTCAGTAGGTTGTGTCAAACGGCCCAGCTATGGGTCTTTAGTGTACCATTTACTTAAAATCGGACGGAAATATTTATAGGAGCTATATGTAAATCTGAATCGATTTCAAAAAAAAAAAAAATAAATAAATAAATAAATAAAATAAAATAAATAAATAAACTTGACACACGTAAGGTTATACTAACTTAAGTACATCGTACAAAATTATGTGCCAATCGGCCAAATTTTGAGTCTTTAGTGCACAATTTACGTAGAATCGGAAGAAATTATATATGGGAGCTATATCTAAATCTCAACCGATTTTCACGAAACACTACACACGTCATTCTAGACCTATTTCAGTAGGATATGCCGAATTTCGTGCAAATCGAAAGATATTTAGGGACTTGGGGGCACCTTTTTCATTCAATCGGACCAAAAAATATATGGGAGCTATATCTAAATCTGACCGATTTTTACGAAACTTGACAGACGTCATTCAATACGTTGTGCGAAATTTCGTACAAATGGAAAGATATATAAGGATTTTGGTGCACCATTTACATTAAATCGGACGAAAATATATGTGGGAGCTATTTCTATATCTGAACCGATTTTCACGAAACTTAACACACATCATTCTAGACCTAATTCAGTACCCTATGCAATTCGAAAGATATATAAGGACTTTGGTGCCCCATTTACCTTAAATAGGACAAAACTATACATGGGAACAATATTTAAATCTGAATCGATTTTTTCAAATTTCAATAGGTTTCGTCCTTGGGCCAAATAAGTGACTTGTGCCAAATTTCATCCAAATCGGTTCATAAATGCACCCGTACTTTGTTTACAATTTAACATCTACAGACGGACAGACGGAGGGCGGACGGACATGCATAAATCGACTCAGAAAGTGATTCTATGCATATTCTCAAAAGGAACCATGGGTCTACGTCGTTTCATTTTGCCTGTAACCAACATATGCACAAACACATAATACTCTGTACCACAGTGTGGTGAAGGGTATAAAAATCCACGCCTATATTGATTATTAAAAAAATATTTTAAAAAATCCACGCTTGTTGTGGCAACCAAAAAAAAAAAAAAAAAAATAGTCAGGCTTAATCCCAGTTTGTTGTTTTTATAAAAAACAACTATTTATTAGTGGAATGTATGGCATTGTCAGCCGAGGGGTAAGATTAAGCCTGACTATTTTGCAAAAACAAAATACAAATGGTATCCCAAATAACCCGCCAACACTACTGAAGTTGTAGACGAGGCACGGTCATACGTTGGTTTATTGCTTTAACTAGCAATACCATCAACAACGTTATGTGCATTCGTCACAAAGTGACGACACATAGCAGTGGGAAATGTATTGTAGTTGTTTGTAAATGCCTTGTTGACCACGAAGTCAGGCGCCAACGAAACGAACTTCTCATTGGGGTCGTATCGCTGGTAACGTAAGAACTTCGAATTGTCACAAGAGACATTTGGGTTTGAAAGGTTTTTTGTAAAGAAGCTATTAATAGCTTCTGGGGAGAATATCCCAACAAAAAACTAAGGGAACTGATGAGGATCAGTGGCGAGATCCGAAACTATAGTCTTCCCTGCCTTACCCCTCGGCTGACAATGCCATACATTCCCACTAATAAATAGTTGTTTTTTATAAAAACAACAAACTGGGATTAAGCCTGACTATTTTGCAAAAACAAAATACAAATGGTATCCCAAATAACCCGCCAACACTACTGAAAAAAAAAAATATTTAATAAAAATCCACCCTTGTATTGGTTAAGGCTTCAACATTTGTAAAAACAGAAAAATAATTAATAATTAAAAAATAATAATTAATTTTAAATAGCTTTTTTATTAGAGCAGCAGCAGAAGTGGAGGAAAACTACCTCCAGTTTTATTTTTATAGAAAAGGAACACGTCGACCACTAGAGTGTAGTCACACTCCAGTGCGTGCTTAAAGTAAATGAAACTATCTATTAAATAGACCACGCCACCTTTACCGTTTTGCGGTATCCACTCAGTCTTAGCGATGATGATGAAGAAGGAGAACCACCATCCTCATAATCATCATCAGCGAAAGCAACCTCATCGTTTGCACACCACTTCATTGGCGCAGCCATTCATATCCCTTTGTGTATAATAAAAAGGAACAAAAACAAAACCAGAAAAAATGATTCAACCAACGCGAACAAAAAAATTAAACTGGAACGGATTAAAACTTATAAATTAAATTTCATAGTAGAATTTAAGTAAAAATAATGAAAGAGAATGGGAGGAAAAAAAAAAAACAAAAAAATGGCCAAAGCATTAAAACTTTCTCCAATGTGAGCAATTTTTGTTTTCATCTTCTTGTTGTTTGCCAAGAGGTCATGTGGGGTCTCAAAAGTGCAAAGAAGTGTATGAAATTAGTTGTTGTACCATGGCCGTTCGCGCTCTCTCATCCTCATCCTCACCCACATACACACTCTTATTCACATCCATACAACAAGCAAAAGTTTTAATTAAACGGATGTGGGTGCTTCAAATAAGTGCATACAGCGCCCATAATAGGGTTAAGGCCAAATAAGGCATTCTTTTGTTTCTTTGCCATGAAAGTGATGCCTATTAAAAAGTTATGATTTTTTCTACTTTAAATGTTTTTGGTGTTTTAAAAAGGATGATAAATTCTTTATTTTCAGTAATTAAAGGGGATATTAATAACGAAAAAAAGCTTCTAGAGAATTAGGGCGAGATTTTTTAAAAATATTTTTTCAAGGATTTCCTTATTTTAATGAACAAAAAATCGTTGATTATTTAAAAAATCTTAGAACCAGCAAAGTCCCAGCAATGAACCTAAAAACCATGGATTTTTTCAATAGTTTTCTAAAAACCAACAAAGCGCAGATTTTTTTTTAAAGAATAGTTTTTCTAAACAACCAAAAAAGGGTGGGATCTTAAAATATGTTTTCTAAAGAACCACCAAAGCATGCATTTTAAAAAATATGTTTTTCTAAAGAAATCACAAATTGTGATTTTCTTTAAACTTTTTCCTGGGGTATTAATAAAGCGTGGATTTTTTGAAGATTTTTTTTCTAAAGTAATTTTTTTTCAGTTACTTTCTCTAGTTCCCCAAATCAATTATTTCCCCCCAACTATTTAAATATTTATATACCATGCTAGAAATGTAAGAAGAATTTTTATAAACACCAAAGAAAACAAAACAAAAAATACTATAGCATACTTTTAGTCTTGTCAAAATGTTACATACGATAATAATGTTGTTGCATATGTAACCGGGCATACATAGAACTGCATTTACCTGTTCTTGTCGAGCTTTAGGGCTTTATTTGTATATATTGTAGTAATATATGTAAGCATGCATGTGTTGTATTTTCGGTTTACAACAATGGTCTTATAGTTCAATGAACCGAATCCTGAACGAATGAATGAACGAACAAACTAACAATGTATGAAAATACTCTATCGCTGTATTGTAGTAGCAAACAGCCAGCCATATAAAAGTTGTTTGTTTCGTTTTTTGGAATAGAAATGAAAAAGAAAGAAAATTCCGATATCAGGAGACTTGACAGAGCTTTAGGCGGCACTGTGGGTGGAAATTAGTATGTTTTTTTTTTCAATAACCAATACAAGCATAACAAATTAAAAAATTATTTAAACTGAATTTTTAAAAATATTTTTTAATATCTTATAAAAATATTATTTTCAAAAACCAATGCAATGTCTGGATTTTTAAAAATATTTTTTTAACGAATATGAATACAACCCTGGATTTTTATACCCTACACAACTATGTTGTCAAGGTACTATAGCTTTTTGCAGCCCCAATAGTTTGTAACGCCGCGAAATATTGGTCCTAGACCCACCTTTAAGCATGCCGATCATATCTAGACTAGATGAGTCGATCTACCATGTGTGTCCGTCCTTCCGTCCGCTCGACTGTCCATTATAATTTGTAAACACGATACAGGCCACAGTTATGGCACGTAGGATGGGTTCGGTCCAATGAAGACCCCTATTGTTTTTGGTAAAGATCGGTTAATATTTAGGGGTTGGAATGGACCAAATACGTAATTTTTGTCGGTTTTTCGGGTTGCTCCAGAGGCCGCAATTAGGGCCAAACATCTTGGGCCATAAAGATGTTTCATAAAGATCGGTCAATATTTAGCCGGTCAAATGGATCCTGACTTTTATGTGAAAAGTGACAACATTTGTATTCTATAATACATATACAAATTTTCCCTGAAGGGAATAGATCCGAGAAGTTGATAGTGTATCCAAGAGGAGTGGTTGGCCTTTAAATTGATACTAATTATATTTACAGGTGCTTACGTATTCAGATATTGTTTGGTAACCCATTACCACACTTCAGGGCGGAAATATATCGGTGATTGTTTTGTAATGTTTCATGAGGTTCCACCTATGGTCATGAACAGCGCATATAATTTTCGATGATGATCAGATACTAATTTTGGGATGAAGTGGACCGAATACTTAATTTTTTTGTTTTAATTTTGTTTGTTTCGAGTCGATTATAAACCGAACATCACAACACAACCCACGGTGAAGGGAATATGGACAAGTAACTAGAAGTACTGTACTGAATTTTAGTTATATTCGGAAAAATGTCAGTGTAAGGAAGTGGTGATGTTGACCTCTAATCGAGCAAGATGGTGCAACTATCACTAAATATTGCCCAAGCTCGGAATAAAAATCCGCAGAAAGTTAAGAGTTCCGTGGTAGTTGTGTAGGGTATCGTATGGTCGGCACCGTCCGACTATAAAATTTTTTTTCAATAAAAATATTTTTTTTCAATAATCACACACACACGAGGATTTTTAAAAATATTTTTTCAACAACCAAAATAACCAATATAGTTCTGGACTTTAAAAATATATTTTTGTATGAACCAACACTGACGTTTATTTAAAAAATAAAAATAGTGTTTTATATTTTTTATTTGAAATATTTAAATTACATTTTTCCTCCTCTTTTAACCCATTGTGCAATATTGAAAATAAAGTCTTTTTCACTATATTATCAACATCTCCCTTTCCCTTGAAACGCATTTTGAAATGTAAAGAACTAAAACCTAGAAACAAAAAGCATAACAATCGCTGGCTAACGTGTGACATGCAACATGTTGCATGTATGCTTACTACAAAGATGACGGCGACGACGACTTTATACGACTGCAACGTTTCGATAACGTCAAACATGATTTTTATGGGTAGCTCTTAATAGTTGTTGCTGTTGTTGTTGGTCTAGAACTATCAAATATTAAATTTTTGGCAACATAAGTCAATGGGGAGTGCAAAAAATAAAAAGAAAAATATATCAGGACACAAGAACAAAGCCAGCAGGAACAGCATCATCATTGTATGGCGATATCCACATCATAGAGCCATCATCGGTAGCTATGTGAGTGTGTGCGAATTTTTCAACTGACTTACAATATCTGCAGTATACAAAAAAGTTGTAGTAAAACCTTTGTGGCCTTTTACATAAGCTTGGGTTAGTGTTTTTCTGAAGTTATGTTAGTTTCGTATATATATATATATATATATATATGTACAAACATGGCTGGTTCAGTTTCATTGTTAGCTTTTGTTGGCTTGGTTTGGCTCGGCTGCTTAGTTTGGCAAACATTTTTCCCTATGACATAAATCAAAATTTAGAAATTTAGACGCCCCAAGGCAGAGCTAAAATGCAGTAGACTGCATTGTGTGAGGCTGTTAGACTTTTTTCTTTGCAATATTGTTTGTAAAGCAACTTTTTTTTTGGATGTTTTCTTTCGAAAATTTTATTGGCCAATGAGATAAAAGAAACAACAACAACTACAAAACAAAAATGTAGCAACAATTACTTAGTGTTATTGTATAGTTTTTTCCTTTGGTCTATCGAAGCAAAAGGCATATTTACTTCCATCAGGATATTGCATACTCTAAATTACCATCATCCCAAACATGGCAATGAATTTTGTTAAGGGATATAGGACTAGCAAAGGAAGAATAAAATTATTGGTTTTTATTGATATACATTTTTTTATTTTAAAAATTATTTATCCAGTTTCTTTTGATTATTTAAAACGACAGCAAATATCTTTCGTTGGACTTAAAGTATCTGTCAAAGTATTTTATTTGAGGCTATTTTAGTATTATTTGTGGTCTATTATAGTATTTAATTTTGGCCATAAAATTAAAAACAAATTTTAGATTATAAGAATTATTTAATTTATAAATTGTATACATATTACAAATATTATGATATTATAAAAATTAATTAATTTATTTTTATTTTTTGAAATAAAAAATATAATTTATTATGAATATTATAAATAAAATTTATATTACTTGAATATTATACAATTTATATATAAAAATAATAAAAAAAATTAGACATATGATTAATAAAATATTGAAAATTAAATAATGTCAGAAGTAATTTTCCAAAGCCTTTAGGTTTCTTAATTCACCCCTGATATACTTCAATATTATCTTTATTTGATTTATATTTGAGGAAACTCAATTAATTTAATTTCCCAAAAGGAATATTGAACAGAAAGAATAGAAATAAATTTCCCAGACCACAAAAAGTACTATTTGTGGTTTGAGTTGGATGACATTTTCCAGAAGTTCGCCAATTTCACCAACACCAAAACAAAATACATTCTAATATACATACATAGTTACAAATTATTTAACAGCTGCCGTCTGTCGTCTGTGCAGTAAAACTGCCATTTATTTACTGTAACCTAAAACACAGCTGAAATATTTCCAATTATTTGACACTTCTTTTTGAGGGGAGGAAATAGAGGATTTTTTTTATTTCCTGGAATAAATTGTGAGCTAAACTGGCTTACAGGAAATTATCAAAATTGACAATTGAAAATTAAATAAAAACATATATATATATATATATAAGTAAAAAATATAAAAAAGTAAAAAATATATAAATTAAAAAATATAATATATAAAATATACAACTAAAACGTGGTTATATCGGCCGGACAGAACTTTTTTATATCCTCCTTAAATCGGGCAGGGATCTCTGAAGGAAAAAAATTATGTTCCAAATCAGAGATATCCTGGATGGAAAATTGGTCTAGGGATTAAAACAACGAAAATTGAGCGGAGGCAATACGGAAATATGGACCTATATCGAAAATGTCATCTAAATACATTTCACTGCATTTAAAACCATAAAAATATCGGGAAATATCGGCACCCTCTTATGGGCACTACTTCAGAACATGAAATTTTCTGAAGAAATGTTTCTTATCCTCCAAGATCACGTAAGACCACATTATAGCCATGGAAAATTATGGCTGAGACAATTAAAAAACCAAACCAGTGAGCGGAGCAGCATAGTTGGATGGGGTCGACCATATGTTACCCTACACAACTTCCACGAAAATCGAACTTTCTGTGTTTGTATAATCTGAGCTTGTGCAATATTTCGCGATATTTGCACCCTCTTCACCGACTGGATGTCACTAAATATTTTTAATATTCAGTAGACGAGGGTTGTTCTTGTCCACATGCTCTTTACCGTGGGTTATGTTGGGCTTTCAATTGTGGCCTAAAGATCGACTCGAAAACAAAAACACAAAAAAATAAGTTTTCGCTCCACTTCATCCCAAAATTATTATCTGATCATCACCGAAAATTATAGGCGTTGTCGTTGACCATAACGGGAATCTCATGGAAAATTACAAAACGATCAGCGTTATATTTCCGCCCTCTAGTGTGGTAATGGGTTACTAAATAATATATAAATACGTAAGAACCTGTAAATATTTAAGTGTAACTCCCACATCCGAGTACATACGACAAAATAATTGGAATCAATGTAAAGGTCAACCACTCCTCTTCGATACATTATCGATCTCACGGGTCTATATCCTTCAGGAGTAAATATATACGTCATACAATACAAATTTTGTAATTTTTCACAAAAAAATCAGTGTCCATTTGACCCGCTAAATTTTGACCAATCTTTATCAAAACAGGCATGCTTATCCTTTGGCCCAAGCCCCTTCTCCATGCAAAAATTTATGGTGTTTGGGCCATAATTGCGGCCTATGGAGCGACCAGAAAAACCGAAAATACAAAGTTTTTGGTCCATTTCATCCCCTAAATATTAACCGATCTTTTCCATAATTGCGGCCTCTGGAGTGACCAGAAAAACCGACAAAAACAAAGTTTTTGGTCCATTTCATCCCCTAAACCGATCGTTTCCAAAACAAATAGGGGTCTTCATTGGCCACAACCCATTCTACATGCAAAATTTCGTGAAGATTGGTCCATAACTGTAGCCTGTATAGTGTTTACAAATTATAATGGACAGACGGACGGACACACATGTCTAGATCGACTCAGCTAGCCGAGACGTGACGATCAGTGTACTTAAAGGTGGGTCTAGGACCAATATTTCGCGGCGTTACAAACTTTTGGGGCTGCACAATGCTATAATACCCTGACAACATAGTTGTGTAGGGTATAAAAAGGGGGTGAAACTTTGTTTGTGGAGGTTCTATATCAAAAATGTCTGACAAAAGAGAAAATTGAGCTAATATCTTATGATGTCACCCTTCCAACGGGTTGGAAGGTGATTGCACCCTTCCATAATATCAGTTTTTCCCAAACTGGTATTATGGGCTAACATAAAGAGTGGATCAATATTGATCCGTTTTGATAGCAAAATTTACAACACAATGATATACCATAATACCAAATTAAAAATAATTCGGTTAAAAATCTGCTCAAAATGCTAAATAATGGGTGTATTGGGTCTATACTAAACCTATACCTTTGAAACCACTAAACATTTTAGGAGGTATAGTTTGTGAAAATTTGCAATGCTTTATGTAAAATATTGCCAATTCTTTCGTAATTTCTACCGTCATAGAATTTTATTCTGATCAAAAAATATTTTTCGGAACATAAATAAAATTTTTTTTAAATTCTATATAATAATATTTTTAATTAATATTCACTAAAATCCTTGTAGACTGGTGCTTCTTCATATACATTCGTGCAGCAAGTCATATAAAATACTTGGCGATATTCAATAGCAACAATTTATTGATATTTTCCATTCTATAAAGGCATAAGCGGTGTTCATGGCATGAAACCGTAACTAAAAAAATATAAATATTCGAAACAAAATAAAACAGTAATAGAATGAAAACTCATTTCAAAATATCCAACACCTCTCTTTCCGCACGGAAGCCAGCAAATTGAAATATATTTTGACACTTTTTTGGGGTTTTCGAGTTTGGCAATCAATAGCGGTGAAGGGGAATGTGGAAAACGAAAAATGACTTTCATTTACATATTAAGTTGTCTTGCAAGAAACCACATCGAAAACCCTTCTTTTGCCCTCTCACTCCGTGCCTTCAAATAATTTTAATTATACTGTGAAAATACATATTGTCATGATATCAGACAAAACACAATGAAGGACGACATTCGCCACAAGAAAAAGGCAAACTCTGTTTTAATTAACAATAATAATAAATCTTTGGAAATGACACACAAAAAGATGTTTTTCCTTACAACAGCAAGTTTTTGGTAGGAAAAGGAAAAAAAATCAAATTAGAAAATGAATGCTCTTTGTTTTGACTTCAACCGCAACAGCACAAGCTGTGAAAGACTTGATTTAAATGAAGACAGTTTTAACACAAATTGACGCCATTCATTGGGAGTCATTGTAGAGCCTACCTCAATCCAAGACACACAAAACAATGGGCCAAAGAATTGCAAAACTTTTCCTTTATCCTTGTACATTTGTTGGGCTTGAAAGATGAGCCCAGGATTTTAATTCATTATTTGTGTTTACTTTGTTGCTCTTTTTTTGGCAAACTTTTTTCTAATTCTTTGGCTGATTTGTAATAAAAAACCTAAAATTTTTTTCATTCTCTTATTTTTGTATTATCCTTTTAGACCTCCTTTCCTTCTTCCTTAATCAAAATTTTCATTAATGAATTCATAGTTAGGATATTTTCTTAATGAAAATATTACACGAAAACAGGGACTGTGCCTAATGAATGAAATGCAATATTTATTTTTAATTATTTTTTATTCTGAATAATTATTATTATTTGTGTTGGAGGGAGAAATGTGGGACATATCTTCTTAATTTTAACAAGGAACAGAAGAAAAGATTTTGTAATTTGAGAAATATGATTTTACAAATATCTTAGTATCTCTCTCTCTCTCTTAATTTTCATTTATTAAGGAGCCCGTATAAGAAGGTCTTGTTAAGATAACTAAAGAAAGGATAATTATATATGGGCATGAAGAATTAAGAGGGATACACTTGAATCTTTTTTTTGGACAAATTATTACGCAATTACAAGGGGTACTTCTGAGAAATCACAATTAATTTCTATAAGGGGAAGTGGATGAAAAGTTATAATTAAAAAATTGAATAATAATAAATTCAAATTCATGAAATAAAAGTATAAAATAGAAAATAAAATATATATTGCACACAATATTTTATATATTAAATATACGAAAATAATATATAATAAAATGTATTGAACATATTGGAGGGAAAATCTAAATATACTATTTGAAATTTAAAAACCAAATTAAAAGGTAATAATTATTGATAGAAAATAATTTAGAAGTTTTAATAAAAAAAGTATTTTTAATATGTTAAAAATTTCAATGTTTTAATAAAATTTTGATATTTATTATCTATAATATTGAAATGTTTGAAATACTTAATTTTGTATTTTGGATTCTCTTTTCCTAAACAAATTATAAATATTGATATATATTTTAGTATTTTGGAAATTTTTCTGCACGTCATTCAATCAAATTGGCTGTAATTTGATATTTTTAATTTTGGGTGGCAAATCTTCCAACAATAATTTATTAATATTGGGCAACGTTTCAGAACAGCACACATACATCAGAATCCCTAAATATTCCAATATTTTAATTTGGGGTTTTATTGGATGTCCTATCCTTTTACCAAAAATTTTCAATTTTGTCTGCCAATAATGAGCAATATGGGTCCATGATAAAGCATAGCCTCTATACCCTTCAATATTTAGTATTTTTGCGGTGTTTGGACACTTTTTTAAACCATTTTGGATTTCAATTTTCTCATGTGAGGAAATTGTTTTTACTCAAAAAAAAGACCTGCAAATATTAGGTTGGGGAAAAAGAAATCCATTATTTTTCGGCAGGTGACTGTACTGATATATTTAATGGTTTTCTTTAAAGTCCTATAGAAGTATATAGTCCACAGAAGCTCACTAAATTTCTTCACGATTTATATTCAAAGTCTTCTCTAGATGACCTGCAAATATTAGGTTGAAAATGCAAGCCAAGCGGCTGAAATTATTTTTCGGTTCCGATACTGTAACATCCAATTATGTGCAATGTTGGTTTCGTAGATTCCGTTCAGGAATTTTTGATATTAAAGATGCACCTCGCACAGGTAAGCCGGTCGTCGAAAATGTCAATAAAATCAGAGAAATGATCGAAGTTGACCGGATTGTTAGCAGTCGTAACATCGCCCAGGAGCTAAAAATCGACGATGAAACTGCTTTAAACCATTTACATTTGAATAGAAACGGCCAGCATCCGCCATACAGTCCGGACTTGGCACCATCTTTTTTTTGCATTGCATAATTTCATTAATGATCTAGGGAGGATTGTGAAAACCGACTACTAGAGTTTTCTGCAAATAGAGAGCAGTACTTCTATGAGAGAGGCAGTATGAAGTTACCTTTAAAATGGGAACAAATCATACAACAAAACGGTGCATATTTGGCTCAAATCGGACATTCCGAAGCATGTTAAATAAAGTCCTACAGTTCATATAAAAATAATGGATTTCTTTTCCCCCAACCTAATATTAAGATTGAATAGTCCAATAGTATGGCACCCTTAATTTCTCTTCATTTTGAAGATTAGAGACACGATTTCAACCGAGTTGGTTCTAATTTGATATTGGGAGTTTTCATTGGCTGAAAAATATCCCTACCAAATTGTCGGTCGATCTTTGGGTATAGCTCCCATATAAAGATCCAGCCCTTGGTAGGTATTATGATGGAATTTTTCAAAAGAAGTTATTATATATTAGAATTACAAAGTGATTGTAACTTGATATTCTTTGTTTTTGGTAAGCAATCAACTTCTTAAGATACTATTTTCTATATAAGTCTATGCTTCTACATAACCCATACAAAGGAGATGAGTCATTTCCGCTAAGTTCAAAATCATAGGTCAATTGTCCATTTCATAGACCATATAAAAGTCCTGATTTATTTTAGGTATGTGGAATGTCCATCTCAAGGTGGAAAGCCCTTGCGAACTTAACGACTATTTCACTTATTTTTATTACTTTTCTATACAATTTTCTTTGATAAACCTTTAGTGCTAGTAAATCATTTTTGATGAACGGACTCAACATTGCCTACAATGCCCCTTTGAATTTTTGGCTACCGTTTCGCAGAAAAAAACATTTTGAAATTTTTTTTTTCCAGTAAAACCCACTTTGGAATCATAAAACCATTTAACTTTTCTACACCAATTTATATGTTTGGCATTTTGCCTAGGGCCAGCTACTTTCCTAACTTGGTCTTTATTGGGCAAATTATTATTTCTTGTTATGTTTTTTGTTATTTTCTGTTCAGTTTGCCTGAAATTGAGCCTCTTTTAACATGTTAGCAGTTTTGTAAGGTTATTATTTTTTTTTATATGTATGTATGTATCCTTTATGTCACTTTGTTAGCATTATTTTTTCAAAAGAGTAAGTAGTTATATAAGCCATATTATGTGATAGCATTCATTGACTTTTTCAACACAGGGCATCACTGGCATTGGCTTTGATGTGTTTCTGCTTTTGCTTCTATTTATGTTTATTCTATTTTTTGCTGCTGCGTTACTTTTAAAGCTAACATTTATTCATGTAAACGCTAGCAGCTGCTGACATTTTTTGTTATTTTTCTTTTTGGAATTTTTATTTAAGATGAATATCAGATAGATAGAGATGTTAGCTTTTACATCTCTCCAATAATAAGATTTAATTCCACATAGAAAAATTAAAAAACATTTCTCATGAAATTCTCTTTTTTTAAGGAATTATGGCAATTCTCTTAGGTCCGAATTTTTATTAAATATTCAGGGGCAAATGTGGCCATTAGTGCGACAAAAATTTTACTTAAAGGGATTAACACGAAAACATAACATAATATAAAAATCCTTGAACATAGAAACTAAAAACTCTGGTAGACTATTATTCTTGTTCCCAATTACCTTCTATGACACTATGTGACAAAATATTAATATCTGGCCCTCGAAAATTCGACCATAAACACATTTGCGAAAAATAATATTTAACTTTAAGAAAAATGCTTTAAGGACTATATGAAGACGATTATTATGAGAGAGAGTGTATGTGGTTGTTCTACTTTCTTTTGCCTTCGTTAAAAATGTTATTCACATTGAAGTAGTTAACGCGGCTGCCGTTGGCACACTCACACACAGGCAAGAATATACATATGACCTTCGAAGGTTAAAATACCATTGAGTTTTTATGAAAGATGAGCATAATTTATGCGGTATCTATGTATATGTTTTGGGGGAGGAGACTTGTAAGCGGATGTGTGCTGTCATTTTATATAAATTATTGTAAACACATATATTTTGTGCTCTTAAAAAGATGTAAAAATGAATTATGACTAGAGCGCAAGCAAGCAAAAAAGAAATGAAAGGAAAATAAAATAAAATAAAAATACCAGCAAAAGGAACAAATTTGAAGGATAATTCAGCTAAGATCTTATGTAAATAGAGGGTGGTGTTAAAGTGAGTAGTGATGGTGTAAGAAATAGTGTTCTACTTTTGAGTGTGAGTAGTTTAGATACGAAGGTTGCTTTGACATTTGTTGAGGGTTCTCAAATGTCATTTAAATGTAGACATTTTTAATTGATATTTACAAAAAAAAAAAAATTTAATAGAGCCAGGTATTAATTTTTAAAAGAATAAAATAATTAATTTTTTTATAATTTATAATGACTAAAATTTGAATTTTGAGAAACTAATTTTTATGGCACATCAAAACATTACATTTAAAAAATTGCGAACCTGAAAACATCGTTTAAAAAAGAGTAGTGAAATAAGGATCTGTAGGAAATATTAGGGTGGGGGGAAATCCATTATTTTTTCGTCGAAAATGTCGATAAAATCGAAGTTGACCGGCATGTTAGCAGTCGTAACATCGTCCAGAAGCTAAAATTCTACCATAAAACTGTTTTAAGGGAACCCCCCCCCCCCCATTCTCGATTTTATTTATTTTTAAGATTTTAAATGGACTGCACTTGGAAAATGGAATGGACTTTAAATGCTTGTTAAGGTTTGTAACTTAACACATATATACTTGAAGATTTAAAAAGGAAGAAAAATAATTTACAAAAATGTTTTCTTGTTGCTTTGTTGTTGTTTTTTGTGGTCAAAGATCCGAAAATTCAAACGGTGTTAGAAAGAGTACTTGTCTGGCTCTCGTATGAACTAAGATTATTGACTTCGCACAAAAATTAACAAAATGGCGGAACTTTGATTTTTTTTTGAAAAGTCGTCTATTTTTGACCACAAACTAGGTTAAAAAAACAAGGAAGATCTTCACCGATTGGCTTTATCCTAGTTCATACGAGAGCTACACACTCCCAGAGACGTGTCAAAATTTGGGACCGATTGGATTATTAGTTTTGGAGTTGGCGGGCACCATTCGCTTCGAGAAAAATGCGTTTAAAGTTTGAGAATCACTCTTGCCGTCCCTTGATGCTGACACAATAAATCAGGTATATCTTCAAGGGTTCTTGAGATATTCACTTGAAATTTTGTAGGGACATTCTAGAATTAGAGTGGATTCGAATTAAATCAAAAAAAAAAAAAAAAAAAAAATTGACACCGAGAATGGGGGGGTTCTCTTAAAAAAGAGTAGTGAATTATGGATCTGTAGACAATATTAGGTTGAGGGGAAAATCCATTATTTTTTCGTCGAAAATGTCGATAAAATCGAAGTTGACCGGCATGTTAGCAGTCGTAACATCGCCCAGAAGCTAAAAATCTACCATAAAACTGTTTTAAACCATTTACACAAAGCTGGATTCAAACAGAAGCTCGATGTTTGGGTTCCACATCAATGAACAGAAAAAAACTAGGATGGATCGAATTTCCCATTTCTTAAACGGATGGTGACTGGAGATGAGAAATGAATCACATATGATAACGCTGTGCGAAAACGATCGTGCTCAAAGAGCGCTGCGAAACCTCAAACGTTAGCCAGACCAGGACTAACGGTCAGGAAGAAGGATTCTGCTAAGCATTTGGTGGGACTAGAAGGGAATTATTTATTATAATTTGCTTTCATATGGCCAAACACTAAATTCTGATATCTACTGTCAAAAACTGGACCGTTTGAAGATAGCAATTGACCAGAAATGGCCAGAATTGGCCCACAGGAAACTCGCCAGAAACTTCGGGAGCTTGGTTGGGAAGTTTTAATGCATCCACCATACAGTCTGGACTTGGCACCAAGCGATTATCATATTTTTCTTGTATTGCAAAATTTGTTTAATTATAAAAAAATGGTACCGAGGGGGGATTGTGAATATCGACTACAGGAAAGAGACATTATGAAGTTACCTTTAAAATGACAACAAACCATACAACAAAACAGTTGATATTTGACCCAAAATAATGGATTTATTTTCTCCAACCTAATATACATATTAACCCAAGTTTCGGGATAGCTCTCATTAAACGGTAGACCCATTATAATTTTTCAACCGAATCGGTTCTAATTTTAGAACTTATGTTTTCAATGGGTATCAAATTGTCCTACCAAAAAGTATCGGTCCAACTTTTTGCCTCTAATTTTTGGTATTTTGAGGATTTCAAATCTAGTGGGTTGTAATTTTGAGTTCTCATCGGGTGGAATATAGCCTCAAAAAATAGCTATAAAAAATTTTAAAAATACACTCCTTAAGGCCTATTATGAAACTATAAAAATTGTTTAAAAATCCATGCCTTAAGGCCTGCCATGAGGCTATAAAAATAGTTTAAAAATCCACGCATTAGAACCTGCTATGAGGCTATTAAATTTTTTTAAAACTCCGTACCTATTAAAATTGTTTATAAAAATTGCTAGTTTCTGTTTAAAGAACCACCTCCTCTATAGGCATTTGGCTGATCCTTGTCGTATTTTCCAATCGAAAAGATAATATTTTAACATTACGTAGTTGCTGTAATTTGGCTTTGCAGATCATGGTGATTATGTAACTTCTTAAAATAGCATTGTCAATATAAATCCATGTGTCTACATACCCCTCTCTTCAGGCCGCATTTTGCCATGACATGACCCCATAAGTCGATTTTAGGCATTTTGAGGCCCAACAAATAAAATATTTTGTACAAGGATTCAATGTGAAATGGTTTAAAAATTTTTAAATTTCTTTTTAATGAATTATTCAAATAAATTAAAAAAAATGTTTTTAAAGCGAGGACTGATCTTTTCAGATAGTTTTTTTTTCCAAAAATCACCAACTTTTTCAACTATAATAGTTTTTAAAGATTGTAATTGTATATATTTAAAAATTTTTCTAGCACCAATAAAAGCACGATTTTTATATAAATAATTTTTCTCAATATTTTTATATATATTTCCTTTTTCGGAGGAGTTAGTAAGTTCACATGCATTCCATCTTTTGAATATATATTTTATATGTATACAAAATTACGTTTGTAATAAACATATATACCAAAAGTGTAACTCTAAACTCATACACGTGTAAATGTTTTCTTATTTTTCTTGTTGTTGTTGTTGCATGTTTTTGTTAGCATGTCATATGTCTTCCACAACAATTCCGCATCAAATATACAATAGAATATGAACAACAAAACAAGAAAGAAAGACATCACAAGCAAAACTAAAATAGAATACAAGAAAAACAGCGAGATGATTGTAATTGTTTAGCACAAACACAATCATACATAGAAAATACACAAACAAATACACACATATACAATGTATACATGTGTCTCATTTTTCTTTGTAGTGTGTTAACAATAATCTGTTATGCAAGGATATAGAAGCGGGAGATCTCACAGTAAAATAGTAAAATGACTTGGCTGCTAACACTCACACACATCTATGCAAATGGATTTTTCCTGTTCAGAGAAGGAGGGTAAAAAAAAAACAACAACAACGGCAACAACTTTATCTCCATCCATAACTATTAGAGCGAACAACTGAAACATATTATTAGTAGCTGTTGTTGTTTTAATTTTTCCAGGATATTTAATTCGTCAAAAGCGTATAGCGCAAAAAAGACTCTGGGTGGATTCGTCATCATCATCAGCAGCTTGCTTGATGGAAATTCTTCCCATTCATAATAGATGCAAAGTTACATGTGTATTTGTAAATGACAGATTATTAGTATAACAGAAGCTTATATTCATATGTGTTGAAACAGAAAAGAGGAAATGGGGAAAATGTGAAAACGAAGGAAACATGAACGAATATTGGGATTAGTTGAGCATTTCATGTTTTTGTATGAATGTTGAACAGAGTAACATAATTACTAGATGTGAACGGGAGGGCGTATTATCGTTATTAACAAATGAGAATATTGGAGAATTAATAACAGCTTAAAGGAAGGATTTGACAATAATTCAAAACGTTTTTGGGAAAGAAGAAATCGAACAAATGGAAAATAATTTTCATTTGAAATAATTACGCCATCACAAAAATATTTGTATAAATAATATTTTTACTTACGATATATTCTTAATGTTTATAAATTTGTTGTTATTTACCTGAAAAGAAAAAAAATTCTAGATCAAAATGTTGCTCCTTTTTATATAATTATAACATATAAACAACAAACAACAGGACTATAAGTTTTTGGCGCATAAAATTGTGTTTACTCTAATAAAGCTGTAGAATTATGTTAGCCTACAAAATTACCATTGGTACCAACAAAATAAACAAAATGCGATCACACACATATACACGCACCTATATAGAAAACTCAACAATTGTTTATTTTGTTATGGCATTTTAAGCGTATAACAAATTGCGTTCTAATTATACTAATGCCGAACAACAAAACTTCTCATAATACTCGTATGTTATGGAAGTTTTATTTGTTATGGGAGTTTGTAAATACATATATACAGAGTGAAATTTAATACGTTTATATTATTATATATGACTCACACACACATATATATGAAATATTTGATGTTAGGGTATGTCAAGAGAATTTAAGTAATATTAGCACCTATATCTGTCATATATCCTGAAATTTAAACAAAAAATCATACAAAAAAATGGATTTTAGAAAATTACATACATAGCCCTAACCCCCTAGCCCTTACAGTCCTTTGTCTAAATACCTACAATAACATTTAACAATGAAATGCCTTCGCATCCTAAATAATTTTTTACTATTGACCAATAATTGTGCTCGTTACACCCTAATAAAATGAACGTAAAATTTTATATTGAATTAAAATGATGTTGTGAATGAATATTCTTTTCGCTATTCGCCATTATTGTTTTAGTAGTTTGTAGTATAAAGTCCTCACAAAGTAAATTGAGTTGCCAGGATATACGTGTGCGTGTGTGGCGCACTAGTTCTACATTTATGAAATTATTTCATTGTGAAAATTCAATATTAAATTAACAGCACACAGTCTAGTTTTATTTGTGCTTTCATAACCAATTTTTTGGGGCGATAAATTAATTTATAAATGAAAATGGTATTTCGAAAATTCATTTTATTTATTGAAATAGTTTTAGTTAGCTTTAAAAGGATCCAATTGAATAAATAATTGATGGTTGAAAAAGTATTAGTCTTGATTTAGATTAGGCGAGTTTACTTGCGGCAAGTCTTTGTTTGTAGGAGAGAGGGGCAAGGGGAATTGAGAAAAAATTGCTCCCCTTTTCAAGAAATGATTAAAAACTCGTTTAAAACGGATTTATAGCAGTTCAGAATATTCTAAAAAAATATTAACCATAAAGTTTTATAGCATAAATGAAAATAATTTTAAAAATATGAAAACTCATTTTAAGGTAAAACCCGATTTTATTTCAAATTTGTACCAATTTTTTTCCACTGGATGTCGGTTGGAAGGATGGTATAAAAGACAAAAATATTCTCCATCAAATTTTAAAATAAGTCACAAAGCAAGAGAAATCGGTAAATATAATATTAGGTTGGGGAAAAATAAATCCATTATTATGCCCTTCACCACACTGTGGTACAGGATATTATGTCTTTGTGCATATGTTTGTAACAGGCAAAAGATAAACTAATATTTACACATGGTTCCTTTTGAGAAATATGCATAGAAAACACTTTCTGAGTCGATTTATGCATGTCCGTCCGTCTGTCCGTCTGTAGATGTTAAATTGTAAACAAAGTACAGGTCGCATTTATGATCCGATTTAGATAAATTTTGACACAAGTCACTTATTTGGCCCAAGGACGAACCCTATTGAAATTGGGAAAAATCGGTTCAGATTTAGATATAGCTCCCATATATATTTTCGTCCGATTTAAGGTAAATGTGGCACCAAAGTCCCTCTATATCTTTCGATTTGCACGAAACATGGCACAGAGTACTGAATCAGGTGCAGAATGATGTGTGCCAAGTTTCGAGAAAATCGGTTCAGATTTAGATATAGCTCCCATATATATATATATATATATATATTCGTCCGATTTAAGACAAATTGTGCACCAAAATCCCTATTTATCATTCGATTTGCACCAAAGTCCCTATTTATCACTCGATTTGCAATTTTGCACAGCGTACTGAATTATGTCTAAGTCCCTATATATCTTTCGATTTTCATGAAATTTGGCATAGCGTAATGAATTAGGTCTAGAATGATGTGTGTTAAGTTTCGTGAAAATATTTTCGTTCGATTTAATGTAAAATGTGTCGTCCGATTTTACACAAAATTGACACAAATTGTGCACAACGTACTGGAGTTAGAATAACCTAGAAGTTGGATATAAATGCTTCACCAATGTGGGTCCAATCGGCACAACATTTTGCACTACGTACTGAAGTTATTATAACATAATGTGTGGCAAGTTTAGTTGAAATCGGTTTAGATTTAAATTTATTTACATAATTTTGTCCCTGGTCCTTTAAAAATTTGACGTCTGTTAGGATTCAATTGTTGGATATACCCAACGTGGTGAAGGGTATCATATAGTCGGCCCGTCCGACTTTACTACTTTCCTTACTGGTTTTTATATGAACTATGAACGGAATGTCAGATTTGGGCCAAATATGCATCGTTTTGTTGTATGAGTACTGCTCTCTATTTGCAAAAAAACTGTAGTAATCGATTTTCACAATCCTCCCTAGATACCAATTTTTTTATCATAAAAGAAATTTTGCAAGCAAGAAAAATATGATAATCGCTTGGTGGCAACACCGGACTGTATGGCGGATGCATAAAAACTTCCCAACCAAGCTCCCGAAGTTTCTGGCGAGTCACTGTAGATGTGTGTGGCCCAGCGTTGTTTCTAATATTTCTAATTTCGCGTTTCTACAAAATATATTTGAACTTTGTAATAAAGAAACAATATTTTAAATTGTGAAAATTGATGTGAGAGTGATTTTGAAATGAAAAAAAGAAAAGAATAAAACAAACGTGAAACAATTGTAGTTATTGCACGTTTTCATAAGACTTTGCAACGGTGCGTGCCTGCTTCAGTTTTTACTTAAAAACATTTTCATTTTCAGATGATTTTTTTGTTATTGTTTTTTTTTCTTTTCCAAAGAAAACTAACTTTGTTGTAATTTTTTTTTTTCAAAGGAATATTTTTATTTTGAAATGTAAGAGTTGTCAATTGGGAAAAATTTATGAAAAATGAATATGTCAAGGTGAAGACTTGAAAATTCTTTGAAATGAAAACTTGAAAGTCATATTTTTAGATAAGGATTTTTTTATAGAGAATTACGTTTTCTTAAATCACAAATTTAACTAAAAGGACTTGAGTGTAAAGTAGATAAATTTCCTTTGTAATAAAAATTAGGATTGATTTAAATTAGGAGTGGGAATTCAAATTATTTTCTTTTTAAGGGGAAATTTATATATCCCAAAATTTTGTATGATAGGAGTGAAATTTATTTGGAATTTCTTAAATTCATTTTTTCTAATATTTTTGCAAATTTTTTGACCGCTACATTTGATGGAATTTTTGACAGATAATATAGAGCCCAATGTCACACAAATAGTTATTCGAATTGATTTTATTATGAAAGTTTTATTTTCACCTTTAGAATTTCGCATTACTTTTATTGATTACAAAGGTCTCATATTGTCATATTTTAGGCCGGATATTTTCTTTGAAATTATTATCATTCATTTCAGACCAAACTCTTGCACGTCTATTGCAAAGACTATTTTAGGTGTGGGTATTTCTGGTATTGTGTAATTATGTGTGTCCAAATTTGCATCCCTATTTCCAACCCACTATTACGAACCAAAAAAAAAAAAAAAAAAAAAAACTAACTAACTAAAGTTGCACTACAGAAACTTTACTTCACCGTTACTATACCTAGCAAGCCAGTTAGCATCTTGTCGATATATATTTTTGTGCATTGCACGAAAAGCTTTTCAGTCGTGTTTTTCTTTTTTTGTAAGTGAATGTGTGTGTTATACCAAAGTGAGTAGAAAAACGTTTTATTAAATGGAAGACGCACTCTTAACGAAAACAGTCTGAAGAAGAAAAAGCAGAAAAAATGTAGAAGATGTTGAAAGTTTAAATACAAGTGGAAATCTTCTAGTAGCAGCTGCATTCGGTTTTTTTTTCTATCAGCCTCCCCCACCGCGCTCTCTCTTACTCTGTTACAAGTTACACTTGCCTTGGCAATTGTTACTGCGTTTGTGTTGGGGAATACCAAATGTGGTATTCAAGCAGAAAAAATACGTTTTTGGTTTTTTGGGTATTTTTTTTTTTTTTGTTATTCGCCGAAAAAATGAAAAACGCAAATAGTAAAATCTCATCATCACAAAATAGCCGCAACCGCACAAACACTATGGCCGGTGCAGCTAACCCAAGAAGCTACAAATGTTTAACAAAGTGTTTCTTTCATGGATTTAGATATTTCTCTGAGGGATGGTGGGTTTTGAACTGAAAATATATTGAATGACGATGTTGTTGGTGTGTACGGCAATTGGCAGAGAAGTTAACTTGATTGCAACATTGGTAATGCATTGCCCAAGAGAAGAAGAAGCTTAAAGAAAAAACAAAATGCACAATACCTTTAGGCCAATGACATTTAAGCCAATTGGCAAAATGTGTGGTGGAAAGATCTTCGATTTTAATTTATAAACTGATGACTGGGATATGATTTAGTCAATACAAGTAAAAACGTCTATGAAATCGGTCAGACCGAAATTTTTCTACCCCCTACCATGAGGTGCATACTTAAAATGCCTAAAATCGATTAGAAGTTTTATATGGCGGCTATACCAAAGTAAATTGCTACCTCATAGAAAATGAAATGTCAAACTACAGACATTCAGATTTAAAATTTCGTTTAGGGCTTTGAACATGTTTTATATGGAAGCCATGTAGAAACATGGACTTATATTGAAAATTTTCTGTGAAGAATTCTGTTAACCCACCAAGGTCTCGGAATGCCAAAACACACACCCTTCGTAAACAAATTTCAATACAAATTCTTAATCTTCAATTTCCCCCAAACTTTAAGAGTATCCAACAAATTTTGTGCATTCATTAGATTTAACCTCTGTGATCGAATGGGTGGGCAGGACAACATTGCAGCGCCAGGCAAAAGCATTTCTCATTGCAACAAAGTATTAATACCATCTAGGCTATCCGAATTCTTGGCAAAGATAACAAAGCTGAACTTTTTTCGAAAAAAAGGCCAATAACACTGTGCTACAAAATAACAAAAAAAATTTTTTCAGGGGTTCTATTGTACCAATTCTGTTTAGTTGAAGTCCCTGGACCATGAAAATACCTTTGGTTTTTCTGGGTCACTTCGAAAATTAATTTTATAACGGTAAATATAGAGAAAAACGCGGTTTCATGGATTTTCCATTTGAAACTTAAATAACTTATTTACTTTATAACGGATTTATACTATTCTTTTTTTCTATCGAAGAGTACAATTTTTCCTTTCAAACAAGATATATATTTGGTAAATCGGTTGAGGATTGGCTGAGTTACAGCGGTTGAAATGTGAAAAAATACGCATAAAGTGACAAAATTTATTTTTCTTCGGACTGTACGATGAAATTATGATATCAAGCCATATAAGTTTTATTATATTACGGGGAAGAAAATTAAATTAGCTTTCGAAAATTATAAAAATCAAAAAAATCGGTTAAAAAATGAATGACTTATACACATTTTTGTATTGATTCTATGCATATTCTCTAAAGGAAATATGGGTCTGTATCTTTTCCTGTTACAAACCGTTATGTTTGCAACAGGCAAAGGGAAACGAGATAGACCCATATTTCCTTTAGAGAATATGCATAGAATCAATACAAAAATGTGTATAAGTCATTCATTTTTTAACCGATTTTTTTGATTTTTATCATTTTCGAAAGCTAATTTAATTTTCTTCCCCGTAATAGAATAAAACTTATATGGCTTGATATCATAATTTCATCGTACAGTCCGAAGAAAAATAAATTTTGTCACTTTATGCGTATTTTTTCACATTTCATCCGCTGTAACTCAGCCAATCCTCAACCGATTTACCAAATATATATCTTGTTTGAAAGGAAAAATTGTACTCTTCGATAGAAAAAAAGAATAGCATAAATCCGTTATAAAGTAAATAAGTTATTTAAGTTTCAAATGGAAAATCCATGAAACCGCGTTTTTCTCTATATTTACCGTTATAAAATTAATTTTCGAAGTGACCCAGAAAAACCAAAGGTATTTTCATGGTCCAGGGACTTCAACTAAACAGAATTGGTACATTAGAACCCCTGAAAAATTTTCGTGTCGCACAGTGTAATTTTTCAGTTCAGTAGCAAGCCACCACAAAAAGAGCAGCAGCATTGGAAGCTTCGAACATTTCAAACCAGAAATCAATAAAAGTTCTTTGCAAAAGGCCAGTGGGGATTGTGGGGTTGTGATCTCTCTTAAAAGTTGTTGGTCAAACAGGATTTCTCTTTAGAAATATACACAAACACACACACCCAAAAATTCACATACGCATGCAATAATACAAAAGTCCACATATAAATTGAAGTATTTGTATGCATTATATTGAAAGAGGATATACATGACACACATAAATATATACATAAACATGAAAACACACATGTGTTCATATAAATGAATATAGTGTTGAAGTTTTGTTATTCTTTTGATATGTGGAACGAGCATTAAAGTTAAAGGACCCATAAACCTCTAGAGAACGACAAACACACATAGAAATGTGGAAATATAGAAATACGCATTTGCTTGGTTAAACATTTAACAGACCGAAAATATTTGTGTGTGGATGCGTGTACATGGTTAAAACTTTAAATAAGAAAATTATAGTTCTAGAATACTCTAGCAGGTGGCATGTTACGGACTGAATTTGCTATTTGATACTGATACATTAAAAGAATAAAATTTTCAGAAAATGGTTCAAAAACAAACTATACTTAAAAACATAATTTTTGGTGGTTAAAAAAAATTAACCCATGTCCTATTTTAATGGTCCGCGTTATTATATTTGAATTCAAAAACTCTACGCTTCAAAAATATAGTTTTCATAAAAACAATTATTTAAAAATATATATTTTTAAGATATAAGTAAAATAAAAATAGTTTTAAACCTTTAAAAAAATATATTTTTAAAACATCCACGTCTTTTATATTGGATTGGGGAAAATGAAATTCATTATGAAAATGTCGAAAAGTTGACTGGTATGTTAGTCATAACATCGCCAAGGAGCTAAAAATCGACCGTAAATCTGTTTAAAACCATATACACAAAGCTGGATTCAAAAAGAACTCGATGTTTGGGTTCCACACCAATTAACAGAAAAAATAGGATGGATCGAATTTCCATCTGCGAAGCCATGGAATGAGATAGACCCATTTCTTAAACGATTCTCATAGGTTTCATGCATTGCAAAATTTCTTCAATGATAAATATTGATATCAAGGGAAAATCGACTACTAGAGTTTTTGCAAATAGAGAGCAGGACTTCTATGAGAGAGGCATTATGAAGTCACCATTGGAATGGCAACATATCACACAACAAAACGGTGCATATTTGGCCCAAATCGGACATTCCGAAGCATGTTAAATAAAGTCCTGTAGTTAACACGAATATAATGGATTTATTTTTCTTTAAACTAATATAAAAATTGGTATAAAAAGTAAAAATAATAAAATACTGTTTTTTAATTAAACTTGTGTAGAGGAAAAAATTGTTATTTGAAAAAATCTACGCATTGAAAAAAAGGATTTTTCTGGTAAAAATTGTTTTAACTTTTTTTTTAATACATGCAAAATCTAGATTGTATAGAAAATTGTTTGCAAATGCCAGTTTTTTAGATTTTCTACTCCCTTCTTTTATGTCGTCAACTCAGACTCCCCATAACTCGTCTATAAAGTCACAATTCAGCTCGCCTATAAAGGCTCCCTTCAACTCGTCTAAAAATACTCCCTACAGTTCCTCCATAATTTCTTCCTTTCTATAAAACTCCCTTCAGCTCGTCTATAAAGATTACCCATTGTATATAAAAAACCTTCTATCTCGTCCATACATTATCTATTATTTTGTTGTCTAAATATTTTTTCCAATTTACAAATATGCCTACTTTCCGTTTTCTTATTCAATAAACTCTTCCTTTGATACCAATATAATTCAATTTCTTTCAAATAAAAATCGTTTTATTTATGACCATTTTAGTGTAAACAATTCAATAACTAAAATTTGGTTATTTGAAATGCAATTTTCTGTTTTTTGACCAAATAAAGTTATAATTTCTAATTCAAAACGAATTTCAAATATTATTATATATTTTTTAGAGAATGATAACAAAATGAATTGTACAAAATATAATCTAAGCTAACACAAATATATTAAGGAAGATGCAACAACAAAAATAAGGAATAACAATTTTTCCAAAATATAAGAACATGGACATGGAAAATACTTTAGACCAACAAAGACATAAGTATAGCAATGATGAAACAATATTTAAAATGTGACAGGATACAAGTTTTGTAAGGGACACAGTGGGGTAAAATTATGAGGAGAAGTTGGCGATAAATTTGAAAATGGATTTAAATAGAAAATTAGTTTATTGTCAAACATTTAATGTAAGTGTATCGATTAGAAAGTGAAAGTTTTGAATCTGAAATTGACCAAAACTCCATTCCATATAACCTCAATGAAAAATATTATATTTTTATAAATATTCTAAACGTGGGTTTGTAGTCTGATACACTATCCAATGTCACCTTTATTTTGTAAATTTGTTGCAGGGTTTAAAAAAATCCCTTATTTTTGAACCATTTAAAAAATATCCCATTTACTATATTACAAGTTTCCTCAAAGTATGTTTTAAATACTCGTTTTTCAGCAAATTTAAAAAAATCGCGATTTCTATAAATATTTGAAACCTACTTTGGAATAATTATTCCTCCCACGCTGGGATTCGAACGCGGGCTTGTAATCTGACAAATTATCTACAGCACCGTCTTATGGTTATACGTCCTTGATACTTTGTTGCAGGGTTCTGTACCAATAGAGTAACTTCGGGTAATGTGGACCACCATTTTCTTTTTTTGATATTGTGGGCGTAACAACGGTAAAAAATAAAAACAAATTGTTTTCACAGCATGGTAGATTTGTTGGCTAATTATATTCCAGGTCAAAAATTATATATATTTGTCCATAAAAATGTTATGGCATTATATTTCAAAAAACTCTAAACTGCAAATAAAAAAAACTTGGCCGGTAATGTGGACCAGTATGTGTGGGTAATGAGTATCAGTAAGTTAAAGGTAAGTTGTGGATTAATTGTGATAAATTTCAATTTATTGCACTCTTGGGTAACAATGAATGCAAAAATATATGGGTCCATGTTTTGGAATTGCCCCCATTTAAGGGTACCACCCCATTTGCGGTATTTTGAAGGTCCTTGCTTCATTATCCAACCGAGGCACCTATAATTTCGGATATCGAGTTTTCAGAGGATTGAATACCTCCTCGCATATTAAATGCGCCCTTGTTTCGAACTCGTCCTCATGAAAATGTCCCACTTTTTTATAGTGGTCCACATTACCCGACATTGAATATTTTTATTTAAAAATAATTATCGGCTTCAAAAATGAATAAAAATTTAAAAGTAACCGAAAGTAATTACAGATAAACGTGTAGTTTTGTTAAAGAAAACAAGAAAACCACAGTACCTCTTTATATTCGAGAAAAACAAAATGTTCGACTATTTTACAAAATCGTTCGACTATCGTGCTAAAAAATTTTCAAATCACACTTTTACAATCAGAGCTACATTTTCACGTACTAAATTTTTAACATTGCAATTATTTATTAAAAACCAAGTTTGATGTTTGTTTTCACCAATTGCGAAAGCATTTATCAAGGCGGCATTGACATATTTCAAGCATTTCCTTAGATATGGGGGGTGGTCCACATTTGACGCATGGTCCACATTACCAGAAGTTACTCTATCAAATTGAAAGTAATCCTCCACTGTTTTATTTATTTTCTTGTAGGTATTTTGCATAAATGTTATATTTCCTATTTCATGTTTCTGCAACATTTTAACATCAGTAACAATATAAAAAAATTGCTATCATAGACAAGCACCCACACATTTGCATAACTTTTGTGACCACATTACAAAGAAGAGAAGACAAACGTACAACATACTAAAGAACCTTTCACCCCTGCCATCACCTCTTTCCTCACATCAAACAACAACATGAAAAAAACAGGAAATTTTAAGCAAAAGGACACATGACTAGCATACTCAATGAATGCCTGACATGTGTTCTGAATTGTTGTGAAACAAATTTTTAAAATGTCTGTCTAATCTGAAGTTTATGGTTATTGCTGAGGATAGAAGAACAAAAATCTAAACCTAGCCATACCGTACCACACCACTTCATACATTGGCTTATATCAGCATACAGGTTCTATTGCACACACAGACACGCACCTATATATCAAGTTTTTAATACCAGAATATAGATGTGAATAATGTTGCGGTTGTAGTTGTGGAAGTTGATATGTTTGTCGTCTGCTATGTGATTTGCATTGGCTGATGTTACAGTTTTTGTTTTGGCTTTTACTATTCATCCTCCAAAAAACTTTGTTTGTCTATGTGCAAACGCCGAATGTAAGGATAATTTTGAAAAAACGTATAGACTACACCAGACTTCACCAGTTGAATCTGCAATATTATAATGATGATTCCGAGGAATGTAACCTTTACATTTTGTAGTTTAGTTAGCTGTGGCATATTTTATGAAATGTCATGCAGAAATCTAAATACCCATTCAGTTTGCTTGCAGTTCAGTGCTTCAGACAGTCGGATTTGTGTTGGAGTTTATTTTTAAAGCTTTAATAAATTTTTATAGTCTAGGGAGGATAATTTATAGGTGAGCTTTATTTTAAATGAACTGATGGAAGTCTTTATAGACGAGCTGAAGGGAGTCTTTATAGACGAGCTGAAGGGAGTCTTTATAGACGAGCTGAAGGGAGTCTTTATAGACGAGCTGAAGGGAGTCTTTATAGACGAACTGAAGGGAGTCTTTATAGACGAACTGAAGGGAGTCTTTATAGACGTGCTAAAGTACTGAGTCTTCGTAGACAAGTTGAAGCAGGGAGTCTTTATAGACGAGCTGAGGGGAGTCTTTATAGACGAGCTGAAGGGAGTCTTTATAGACGAGCTGAAGGGAGTCTTTATAGACGAGCTGAAGGGAGACTTTATAGACGAGCTGAAGGGAGTCTTTATAGACGAGCTGAAGGGAGTCTTTATAGACGAGCTGAAGGGAGTCTTTTTAGACGAGCTGTAGGGAGTCTTTCTAGACGAGCTGAAGGGAGTCTTTATAGACGACTGAAGGGAGTCTTTATAGACGAGCTGAAGGGAGTCTTTATAGACGAGCTGAAGGGAGTCTTTATAGACGAGCTGAAGGGAGTCTTTATAGACGAGCTGAAGGGAGTCTTTATAGACGAGCTGAAGGGAGTCTTTATAGACGAAATGAAGGTACTGTCTTTATAGACGAGTGAAGGGAGTAAAATTATAGACGAGCTGATATATAGTCTTTTTTCTTTATAGACGAGCTGAAGAAGGGAGTCTTTATAGACGAGCTGAAGGGAGTCTTTATATACGAGCTGAAGGGAGTCTTTATAGACGAGCTGAAGGGAGTCTTTATAGACGAGCTGAAGGGAGTATTTATAGACGAGCTGAAGGGAGTCTTTACAGACGAGCTGAGACGAGCTGAAGGGAGTCTTTATAGACGAGATGAAGGGAGTCTTTATAGACGAGATGAAGGGAGTCTTTATAGACTAGCTGGAGCTGAAGGGAGTCTTTACAGACGAGCTGAAGGGAGTCTTTATAGACGAGCTGAAGGGAGTCTTTATAGACGAGATGAAGGGAGTCTTTATAGACGAGATGAAGGGAGTCTTTATAGACGAGTTTTATATTGATGACATTCGGAAGGTCTAAAAATACCTTTAAGTATATTTATAACCTTCACCACACTGTGGTACAGGACATTATGTATTTTTGCATATGTTTGTAACAGGTAAAAATAATCGAGATACATCCATGATTCCTTTTGAGAATATGCATAGAATCCCTTTCTGAGTCGATTTATGCATGTCCGTCCGTCTGTTGATGTTAAATTGTAAACAAAGTACAGGTCGCATTTATGATCCGAATTGGATAAAATTTGGCACAGCTCATTTGTTGGGCCCAAGGACGAACCCTATTGAAATTGGGAAAAACCGGTTCAGATTTAGATATAGCTTCCATATATATTTTCGTCCGATTTAAGGTAAATGGTGCACCAAAGCTCCTATATATATTTCGATTTGCACGAAATTTGCCATGGCGTACTGAATAAAGTCTGAATGATGTGTGCAAAATTAGTCCACTAAAGTCCCTGGAATTCTTTTGATTTGCACGAAATTTGACATGGCGTACTGAATTAAGTCTAGAATGTGTGCAAAGTTTCGTGAAAATCGGTGCAGATTTAGATATCATAGATTTCAACCGACCAATTTTTGGTGCACCAAAAATTGCGTTTATAATAATGTGTGCTAAGTTTCATGAAAATCGGTTTAGATTTTGAATAATGGCATAGCGTACTGAATTAAGTCTAGAATGATGTGTGCAAAGTTTCGTGAGCATCGGTTCAGATTTAGATATATCTCCCATATATATATTCATCCGATTTTATGTAATTGGTGCACCAAAGTCCAACATCCAACATCTTTCGATTTGCACGAATTTTGGTATATGGTACTGAATTAAGTCTAGAATGATGTTGCTACGCTTCGTGAAAAGATCCATCCGATTGACACAACGTACTGAAGTAATATAAATTAGTTTCTGGCAAGTTTCCCGGAAATCTGTTCATTTATAGATATATAACAAAAATGCGACGTCTGTTAGGATACATATGTGAAGGGTATTATATAGTTGGCCCAGTCCGACTTTACTACTTTCCTTACTGGTTTTTAATTTCCAATATAGGTGTGGATTTTACTAAAATATACTTTTAAAGACCATAACTGACGATATAGAGCTGAAGGGAGTTTGTTTTTAGACGAGCAGATGAGATTCTTTACAAAAGTCCTTACAGACGATCTACTCTTCTCTCTACCCTATGTTAGTTCATTTATTTTACAATTAATTTAAATATATTTTTTTAATTAAAAACATATCGCAATTTAATTACAATTTAATAAAAATTGCGGATTTTCCATTTCGTTTTGGGGTTAAATTAACATCCGGCAAATAAAAAAGAACTCAAACAAACACGAGGTAAATTATCGACATTTATTGTAAACACTCTCATGCACACAAAGACAACCACAACCTGATGGTTAGGGTGAGCAGTGCGTGAAACCAAAAGCAAGGCTTTATCTTATACAAAAACGAATCTCCACCCTACTCCCTCCAGCAATGCAGGTATTTAAAAACTCGACTAAAAACAAATAATAATGGTACTGCAATTGCATATCTCTATCAGTTTGTGTGTCTGTGTGTGTGTCATTTCGTATTTCCTTCCTTTCATTTCGTTATCTTTTCAATGGCTTTATAATTCATTGAGGTGAGTGTGGCTGGGTGTTGCTATGAAGCATTTGCTGCAACAATTTGTACTCTCGTTTGCACATTTCTGTTGGTATTTCTCGTGCTTTATTCCAATACCCAATAAAATGCATTTTCGAATTATATTTGTTGTTGTTGGTTGCTTTTTTTACGAGTTACAAAAGGATTTGTTGTGCAGAGGTGCAGAATGCAAAAATAAAAGCAAAATTATTATGCATGCAATGCTTTGAGGTTTTGTCATTTATTTTTCTGTGCTTTTCCTGTACTTTGTTGGAACTTCCGTTTGCCTCTTTGAAAATATCTACTCTCAGATGTTTGTGGTTGAGTGAAAAAAAACTAATTATAATCTTTTGTTTTCTTTGGTGTCAATAGAGTGTAAAGGGTGACATCAAAGGAGGAGGAAATAGTTTGAAGGTATAACAATGAAATCACCTTGGCATTACTACCACAACAATAAACTCTTTGAAATGGAGATGTACATGCGAAGGATATAAAGGGATGTTGTGATGTATTTTGTTAAAAAAAATATATGTTTTTCAAAGACAATACAGGCGGGGATTTTTATAACATATTTTTTTCCAAGACCAATATAAGAGTGAATTTTTCAAGACCAATATAGGCATGTATTTAAAAAAAAAAATATTTTTTCGACGACCAATGAAGGCGGCGTTTTTATGAAATATTATTATTATTATTTTTATAAAATAATTCTTCAAGAATCAATACAGGTATAAATATTTTAAACTATTTATTCAAGGACCAACGTTTTTTCCAGGACCTGGACCTTATATTTGCAACAAATAAAGTTCATCAGTCACTGAGTTTGGGTAAGAATTTCATTAATTTATATATTCCTTGAAGTTCTTCCATTCAAATTTATTTTCATTATAAATTATGATTCAAATAAAAATTCGAAAAAATACTGTAATTTACTTAATTACTGCGGTTGGTAGACGTTTGCCTTCCTATGGTCGATTTATGCAATTTGAATGTATGTCATTTATCCTGTTATTATTTTTTTTATTTTCCATTTAGGACCCTCAAAATGGTAGATTTCACATAATATGAAAACTTACCTCCCATTATCGATATGATTTCCTAACTTCAATGTCATTTATGTCATGCCAGGAAATATACTTTTCAAAATAGTAGAAATAATGCCAATCATTACGGTGATCTCTGCTGCAACCTTTTGGCATAAATCAAATACTGCTACTGTCGATTGTTCGATGCTATCCTGTTTCTATGCAATTTTCAAATGGTTTTATGCAAAGCAGACTATCAAGTCCAGTCTGTCAGCACATAACATAATCGCACACACACACACACTCATGTACACATTTCTACTCTACGTAATCCTTAACACATTTCCTCGTATTCAATTTTCATTAGATTCGAAATACAAATGAAAGATTCCGAAAAAATCTCATTTATGATTTGATGAAATTTTCACATTTTTATTTGTTTGTCGGTTGGTTGGTCAAATGGTTCTTTAATATCCTTCTATTTTATTTTCATATTTATGGTTCTTTAGAGTTTTAGTGCCACTCTTGGGCACATAGATAAATACCTGTTCTTGAATAGAAAAGGATATCATAATTCTTCAATGTGATTTATGGCATGGCATAAATTAAAAAAAATCACATAACCACTCTGGTGTCTGAAACCCTTTTTATGTCCTGTTCACATCGTTCACTCTCTTAACAGGACATTGGTTTTTATTTCTTTTCCTCCACCTCCCGTCCTCCCTTTATCTTGGATGTAGGGTAGTCAAACACCTGAACCCCCCTGCATTTGTGATTAATGTTTTCTAATTTACGTTTTCATTTTTCCATAACAAATAGAACGAGCTTCAGATTAATAGCTAAAGGGAAAGTAATTGTGTATATAGAGAAATTAAATAGAAGATTAGTAAACTGTATTAAATAGAGACCGGAACAGTTTTTCAAATAGAAAAAATAATCTGGTCTCAGAGAATGAGCCATTTTTTATAGAAAAGAAATGTGATTTTTAAATCCACGCCTGTAATAGTCCTTAATTTTTTTTTTTAAATCCACGACTGTAATAGTCCTGAAAAAATATTCTTTAATAATCCACGTTTGTAATAGTTCACTAAATCCACGCCTGTAATAGTTCTTATTTTTTTAAATACAAGCCAAAAATATTTTTTTAAATCCACGCCTATAATATTCCACCAAAAATATATTTCTTTTTAATCTACGCCTGTAATAGTCCTCCGGGTGGCGTAGGGGATGATAGATACCAAGCAACGGCTCTGATTGGCTTTAACATGGCGAAGCCCAGGCTTATCTTGGTCCCTCTTTCATCTCAATTGTGGACACTGACCTCCCCGCGGTGCCACCTGGGGAGCTATTCTCATCACCCGATGAAATAGTGAGCTAACATGTGCCGCGAGTTCACCCATAAGAACTATAAAAAAATGGGTTGAGGCGTCGGGTTAGTTGCCCACCCTCGGAAAACCCAACCTACTATGAAAAAGCAAAGAAAAAGAAAACCAAACCCCCCTAATGTTGACGATCCCCGCAAACGTATAAAGGACCACGATCTGCGAATCTGTACTTGGAATGTGCGCACGTTGTACAGAACAGGGGCAGTGTTCGCTTTGGCGGATATACTCAAGAAGTACAAAGCCGATATTATTGCCTTACAGGAAATGCGATGCGATTACTGATGCGTAAATAAATCAGACGATTACGCCCTGTATTATAGCTGCCATGAAACGAGACATGAATTTGGCTGCGGATTTATGGTTAACAGGGGAATAAAAGACCTTGTCTCCAGATTCACTCAAGTAGATGAGCGAATTGCTATAATCCGTATCAAAAGCGAAGTTCTTTTACATCAGTCTAATTTGAGCCCATGCTCCGACCGAAGAAAAAGATGAACAGGCCAAAGACATATTTTACGAGCGCCTAGAAATACAACATATGACCGTTGCCCTGGCCATGATATTAAAATTCTGCTAGGAGATTTTAATGCAAAAATCGGAAGGGAAAATATCTTTGCCCCCACCGTCGGAAAATTCAGCCTTCATGAAGAAACATCCGACAACGGCATGAGGTTGATTGACTTCGCGGCAGCAAAAAACATGGTTGTTAGCAGCACCAGATTCAAGCATCTCGATATACACAAGGGAACCTGGATCTCTCCTGATCAAGTAACGAGAAATCAAATTGATCATGTTGTGATAGACGGAAGGCATTCATCCAGTGTTTTAGACGTCCGATCGAGCTGAGGAGCGAATATCGATTCGGACCATTACCTTGTGGCAGCCAAGGTACGCACCCGTCTTAATGTTGCAGCAAAGGTGCGAACTAATACAACTCGGAAACTCGACATCGAAAAGCTGCAAACACAACAGGTAGCCGAGGCCTACTCCGCTCAACTTACCCATCTGCTTGAAGAAAGCACTTCTTGTCCCGATAATAGTATAGAAGCACAATGGCAAAGAATTGCCCACTCCCAAACTGCAGCAAAAAGAACAATTGGGTACCAAAAACCACCACCAAGAAACCCATGGTACGATCAGGAGTGTCGTAATGCTACTGATGTGAAAAACGCAGCGTAGTGGGCAACCCTGCAGACAGTAGCAACACGTAACTTGATGGAGAATTATCGGGAGAAAAGGAGAGAGGAGAAACGTGTTTTCAAAAAAAAAGAAGAAAGAACAAGAAAAACGTGAGCGTGAGCAAATCGAGATGTACAGGAGTCAGAATGAAGTCCGGAAATTTTACCAACGAGTAAAACACCAAACCGAAGGCACATCCTCCTGTAGAGATGAAGAAGGAAACCTGGTGACAGATACAGACAGCGTGTTGAGGATCTGGAAGGAGCACTTCGAAAAGCTACTAGTATCAAATAGTGGCGATGAAGAAGATACCCCAGAACCAATAAGAGATGATGGTATAGAGTGTATACCACCTAGCCAAGATGAGGTCATAAAAGCAATTAATCGGCTCAAGAACAACAAAGCAGCAGGAACCGATGGGTTACCAGCCGAACTATTCAAGACTGGTTGCCAGATGCTGGTCAGGAGCATGCACCAGCTGATTAACACAATTTGGCTATATGCATGCCCAATGATTGGAACCTCAGCATCCTGTGTCCCGTGCACAAAAAAGGAGACAAGACGATATGTGCCAACTATAGAGGAATAAGTCTCCTTCCCATCGCATATAAAGTGCTATCCAGTGTGCTGTGTGAACGATTCCTGGAATAGACCCACGAAAAACACATCGACACATAACACACACACATAAATTGGGGAAGATGCAGCCATAGTTTACTTATGTATTTTGATCGGGTGTCTGATTGTAATTAAATTCATAACAGTGCGGCGTACCGAATAGCGTGTATCAATTTTGCTATAAATCGTTTTCCATAAATTTGTCCCATGGTACGCAGACGACTCTAAATCTGCTCGAATGAAATTAAATTTATCATAGGTTGCAGAAAGAGATGAGTATGTTCCTTCGTAGTAACATTCTCATGCAATTGTAGGGATAAATATTTATAATATACCCATATATATATAGTCGGCCCAGTCCGACTTTACTTCTTTCCTTACTGGTTTTAATCCAAGACTGTAGTAGTCCTCCAAAAAATATTTTTTTTAACTCCATTTCGGTAATGTCCTCCAAAAACTTTTTTTGTTTTTATTCACGCATTTAATAGTCTTCCAAAATACTTTTTTTTAAATCCATGTTTGTAATTGTCCTCCAAAAATATTATCGACTGTAATAGTCAATGAAGAAATATTTTATACAAATCTAAGGCTATGATGGTCCACGAAAAAATATATTGGAAATATTCTACCTTCTTGAACAAAATGTTTCCAAAATCCTTGACTGTCCTTGATTTGCCACTACTATCTCTCTTACTCCATTTTCCCTGTGTTTGACTTTTAATGGCAGTCATTTACCACATTCACCACTTACCTCTCTATTGCCCTAATTAGCCTGAATTATTGCTAATAGTAGCTATTAATTATGCACAATATATAGTTGTTAAACATACCTGAAACGAAATAGGAAAAAATTGCAATTAATTATAATTATTCCACAGCAAAAGAAAAACAAATACAAGATAATAATATGTATAACGATAGACGAATGAGTAATAATAATTAATTTGTTGACTTCTAACAATCATACGCACTGTGGTCCCAATTAAATATTTTGTTTTAAATATTAAACTTTAAATAAATTAATATTAACAGATGACCTTAATAATATCAGAATTGTCATTTAATTCCTTTATCCATGTATTTAAGTCCTTTCACAAATCCTTACGAAAGCCAAAAAACTAATCGTATTTTGATTAAAACAAAGAACAAGAAAAACAACACCACACTTTTGTGACACACCACAAATGTTAAACCGCAAAAAACAACATTTTCACTGCAGTCAGATAATTATGAAATCTGCTAAAGGATATACACACATCTACACTACAAGTTGTTTTTGTTTGGAGAGAGCGTTGAAAAAAACATAATTAAAGCAAATAAGTTGTTTTTCGGTTTGTTTTCGAAAGAACGCTGTGTTAAAACAGCTGCGGTATCAACAACAACAGCAACAAACATCAACGGATTTAGACGAGAAAAATGTTGGAAAGTCATTTAGCATTAACAACACAAACACACACACAAAAATCCTGCAAAATGGCTCATTAACTAAAATAGCAAAATAAACCAAAGGAAAACAAAAGTGAAAGAAGTAGAGAAAATGAGGAGGAATAAACGTTGTAGGAAATACAACAGCTGAAATTCTGGCAAAACAAAATATTTTCTTACAGAAAGAATTAAATGAAAAATGAGGGGTGGTTAAATTAATTTAGAGTAGAATATACTATTAGAGTTTTAAAAAAGGGAATTTTTTAAAGAATATTTTGAAATTGGATTTTTTTGCCAAGAATATTTTATGGCAAAGCATTAAGGCGCTGATAAAAATATTTATATAAAATCGATGCTTTTATTAGTCCTTGATCTCTAAAAAATATTGTTAAAAAATCTACGCAATATATAGTCTTAGAAAAAATATATATTTTTTTTAAATCCCGCCTCTTTGTATGTCTTGAAAAAATATTTTTTAAAAAAGTCCCATCTCTTTGTATGTCTAGAAAAAATATATTAAACCAGTAAGGAAAGTAGTAAAGTCGGACAGGACCGACTATATGATACCCGGCTATAATAGTCCACGAAAACAATATATTAAAAATATTCTACCTTCTTGTTTCCAAAATCCTTGACTGTCCTTCAATTGCCACTATTTTCTCTTTTGCTCCATTTTCCCTGTGCTTAACTGTTGATAGCGATATTTATTGGCGATATTTACCACTTACCCAACATTTTGTATGTCTAGAAAAAATATCTTAAACCAGTAAATAAAGTAGTAAAGTCGGACAGGGCCCTTCACCACTTTCGGTATACTACATATGTATCCCAACAGACGTCACCTTTTCGAAGGAAAATTGAACGAAAAAAAAAACACAAAATTTCTGTAAATACACTTGTCATGAGCGAACAAATATATAAAAGAGGTTGTTAGAAATACTTCAACGTACAAAACATTCAATTATATAGTATCTTCAGTAAATTGTACAAAATTGTGTGCCGGTCGGCCAAATTTTGGGACTTTAGTCAATTCAGTACCATATGCCAAAATTTCGTGTAAATCGAAGGATATATAGGGAATTTGATCCACAATTTCTTTTAAATCAAACGGAAATATATATGGGAGCTATATCTAAATCTGAATATGAGGACTTTGGTGCACCATTTACATAAATTCGGGCAAAACTATATATGAGAGCTATATCTAAACCTGAACCGATTTTCACGAATCTTAGCACACATCATTCTGAACCTAATTCAGAACTCTATGTCAAATTGCACACAACTCGAAAGCTATATAGGGACTTTGGTGCACCATTTACATAAAATTGAACGAAACTATATATGGGAGCTATATCTAAATCTGAATCGATTTTCACGAAACTTAGCACACATCACTCTAGACTTAATTCCATATGCTATGGAAAATCGCAAGATATATAGAGTCTTTGGTGCACCATTTAAAATTTCGCGCATACCATTTACATAAAATCGGGCAAAACTATATATAGGAGCTATATCTAAATCGGAACCGATTTTCACGAATCTTAGCACACATCATTCTGAACCTAATTCAGAACTCTATGCCAAATTTCATGCAAATCGAAACATATATATAGGGACTTTGGTGCCCCATTTACCTAAAATCGGACGAAACTATGTACGGGTGCTATATCTAAATCTAAACCGATTTTCTTCATTTTCAATAAGGTTCGTCATTGAGCGAAATAAGTGAGCTGTGCCAAATTTCATCCCAATCGGATCATAAATGCGATCTTTACTTTGTTTACAATTTTACATCTACAGGCCGACAGGCATGCATTAATCGACTCAGAATGTGATTCTATGTATATTCTCAAAAGGAACCATGTGTCTATCTTGTTTCCTTTTGTCTGTTACAAACATATGCACAAAATCCACGCCTCTTAGCAAGCCTTGAAAATATTTAAAAAATCTATTTTCTATTTAATTTTCACCCCTACCCCCTTTATAAATCCCCATTAATTCCACAACAACACGGAAGAAAAACCTCTAACCATATAAAAACCGGGCGAAAAAAAATAAAACGGCATTTACAAAGTAAATTACTTGACCACTTTGAAGTCGACATCAAAACACTGCAGACAAACGAAAGAGGAAAAAATAGAACACCAAAAAATAGAAGAAAAATAAGAACCACCATACTTCTGCCCTGCTATTCATGCATTTACACTAGCACAAACACACACTCTTTCGCACACACACTCATAGACAAAAATCCTATACAAATAAGTGCATACTCGGAAAAGTGGTATTAACGCAAATGTCCTTGTCGGTGAAATGCTTGGTGGTCTTTTGCATTTCTACTTTCCGTCATGTGCGGAGCAAAAGGCGACAAATCCAAATACCAGAAAAAAGGCAAACTGCTGCTGTTAAGTTGATGTTAAAGGACAAACAATTTGAGAGCTGCAGTTTGTTTTTCTCGTAGAGTTCTACTTAAATTTTTCGTTGCTGTAGCATTTCTGAAACACGCTTCCGCTTTCACTCGCTTTGTGTCACAACTTGCAATTGCCTTCTGGCTTTGGACAACATACAAAGAAAATCGGCTATGCTTTTGTGAAAACAAACTTTATTTTCCGCTTTATCACCCACCCCCCACGAACTGTCAATCTTTTGGATCCAGTGCATTTCATTTCACTTTGTTTTTTTTTTCTGTTGCATACCCACAGGGGTCTTAATCTTCGGCTTTACCTTTTACTTTAGGGGCGATTCGAGTAGTTTGTAATCGTTTGACCGTTTTGCTGTTTTTCTTCACACGATTTGTTTACGTTTACGTTGTTTGTAACGTTAAAGTGCCGTTCAAGGAGCTAAAGTAAACTTTGTACTATTCGGTATGAAGCTTAAAGGGTTTTGAGGTACTCACACACACACACAAATAACAAAAACTGGTAGTCAAACACAAAATAACATTTATATATGTGTGGAAAACATTGCAATACACCGCTGCGTGCGTATGTGTTGCACGTCAAGAGCGTAAATATGCATTGTTTGTTTACGTGATTTTGAGGAGAGCTTTGTGTGGATGTGTGCGCGTGTGAATAAAATGCGCTTTTCTATTTCACGAAGATGTGAACAAATATGGGGATAGAAGATGTGCTGTTTGATGGGATTGTTCCGTGAATGAAATTCCTGTACAATTTTTTTTTATTTTTTTAAAAGAGATCTTAGAAGTCTTAACTGGAAGTCCTTGGACAAAGAACCTAAGTCAAAAATGGATTCATTTTTAGTCTGTCAATCCTTTTTTACACACCTTGCTAGGAAACATGTATTACGACATTTTTATGTTAAAGTCTTGGATTAAAAAAATCAATTTTTCCCAATGACCAAAATGTTGTGGACCAAGAGAGTGTGAATGTTTCAAAAAATATTTTTCCAAAGACCAAGACCGGCGGATTTTTTAAAGAATATTTATTAGGGACCAACACAATGCGTGAGTTAAAGAATTTTTTGTCAAGGACCACCACAAGGCCTGGATTTTTAAAAGAATACTTTTTTAAGGACCAACACAAGCGTAGATTTTTTAAAGAATACTTTTTCAAGGTCCAACACAAGCGTGGATTTTTAAAACATACTTTGTCAAGGACCAACACTGGCATGGATTTTTTAAAAAATACTTTTTCAAGGACCAACACAGGCATGGATTTTTTAAAGAATACTTTTTTAATGACCAACGCAAGCATGGATTTTTAGGCAAATTATTTTTTAAGGGCCATCCACGCTTTGAAAAAATATTTTTTAAATCTAATCAGAGGACTTTTTAAATAATATTTTTAAAATGACCACCACAAGCGTGGATTTTTTAAATAATATGTTTACAAGAACCACCGCAAGCGTGATTTTTTTTTAAATAATTTTCCTAAGCACTAAAACAGGCTTGGATTTTTTAAAGAAAAGTTTTTAAGATTAACACAGACGTTGATTGAACAAAAATTCATTCCAAGACTCCAGATATTTATACCCTACACAACTATGTTGTCAGGGTATTATAGCTTTGTGCAGCCTCAAAAGTTTGTAACGCCGCGAAATATTGGTCCTAGACCCACCTTAAGTATTCCGATCGTCATATCTCGACTAGCTGAGTCGATCTAGACATGTATGTCCGTCCGTCCGTCTGTCCATTATAATTTGTAAACACGATACGGGCCACAGTTATGGAACAATCTTCACGAAATTTTGCATGTAGGATGTGTTCTGGCCAATAAAGACCCCTATTGTTTTTGGAAAAGATCTGTTTATATTTAGGGGATGAAATGGACCAAAAACTTTATTTTGTCGGTTTTTCTGGTCGCTCCAGAGGCCGCAATTATGACCCAAGCACCTCGAATTTTTGCATGGAGAAGGGGATCGGGCCAGAGAATAAGCATGCATGTTTTGATAAAGATCGGTCAATATTTAGCGGGTCAAATGGACCCTGACTTTTGTGTGAAAAATGACAAAATTTGTATTCTATAGCGTTTATATTTAAGAAGTAAGACCCGAGAAGTTGATAGCATACCCAAGTGGAGTGGTTGACCTATAAATTGATACATTTATATGGTCGTATGTACTCAGATGTGGGAGTTACATTTAAATATTTACAGGTGCTTACGTACTGGGATATTATTTAGTAACCCACTACCACGCTAGAAGGCGGAAATATAGCTCTGATCGCTTTGAAATTTTGCATGAGGATCCAGGTATGTTCAAGGTGATGATCAAATAATAGTATTGGGATGAAGTGGACCAAAATCTTATTTTGTTGTGTCTTTTTGAGTCGATCTATAGGCCACAATTAAAAACCGAACATTACAACACAACCCACGGTGAAGGAAATCTGGACAAGTAATTAGAAGTGCTGTTCTGAATATTAGTAATAATAAAATTTTTTTGGCCTATAATCGGTCAAAGGATGCAAATATCGCGAAGTATTGCCCAAGCTCAGAATTTAGTAACACAGAAAGTTAGATTTACGTAGAAGTTGTGTGGGGTACAATATGGTCGGCCCCGTCCGACTATACTGCCCCGCTCACTGGTTTTATATTATATTTTTTAAGGATTAACACAGGCGTGGATTTAACAAAAATTCATTCCAAGGCTCCAGGATATTTTCAAACATATACATATTTCCATGGACTTAAATAAAAGCCCATTGCTCATGGATATTTTTAAAAATATTTTTCAAATGACAAACACAAGTGTGGATTTTTATAGACTATTTTTTCAAGGATCCTATTCGGCTTGTATTTTCATAAGATATTTAAAAATCCAAGGACTAGCATATATTGTGGATTTTCAAAGAATATTTTCGTATATCTATGTAGTCTCTTTAATTAGTTTTATATAATTTTGTTTACATTCAATATTTACTTGTCTACATTATTTTGTCGTGTTATCCTGTTCCTCAGTTCTTTTCCATTTCCTACAAAAATTTTTCTCGTCTAGGACATAAATCTCTAAACAAACAAAGCATGTCTGGACGACAAAGAGAACATAATTTATTTGTAACACATGGCTGGATGGTGGATATCGTTTGAATTATGTTTTCAAACACCTTTAGTGCCAGTCACAACAATATCAAGAACAACAACAAAATACACTATAGGCTATTACTAAGGTGTTGGTGGGATATTAATCAAAATGACTCATACCATCTACCAACTCCACCACATATAAAAAAAATACTGAATACAATGGAAAGGACACACGATGGCACGAACTCCCTCCCACAATCATGTCGCCACCATCCTACACATACACATACAAATATTTAACTTGCTACCATCCATATTATTAAATGGGTAGGGCTAGAAAACAAAACGTGTTTACATTAATATATGGTTGCAACAACAACAACAGAAGCCAAAGTGATTGCTTGCCTGGCATTCAAGTGACATTTAGGTGCTTTATGAGAGGGTACTTATTAGCCAGTATCAGCAACATCTCCAACGCCTACATTTTGCATTTGATGGCCATTATGATGATGGTGTTGGTGATGGCATGCAAGCCATTGAACGCCATATTACTGGAGTGAGTTTCATATGTTTATTTTGTTGCTGTTGTTTTTGTGGAAAGAAGAAACAACACCAAAGGACACGTTCACATTAGCCACATATAAATATATATGGAGTATACGATGATATGTCTAAGAACGTGCCCACACATACTTAAGTCCTGTGCACGCCTTCGGAAAGAAAGTGTTATTTTGTATCATTATTTGCCACGAGCGTTTTGTTTTTGCTACTTTTTTGCTTTATATGGGCTGGTTAAAATGTCTTGAGCCCTTTTTGTTTTTGTACATCCTTTCAGATATTAACTGGATTTTTTGGTTTCATATTCATTTAATGGGATTCTTTGTTGTTGTTTGCATTTGGAAAATGTGTATGGCCGGACGTGCTCAACAATATGTTCGGAATGAAGTCACAAGATAGTATATGTTAATACCAGTCCGTGACGTGGCGGGGAGGATGGCAGGGCTATAAACCTTAATTAAGAATATTGATGATGACCAACGATTTGATATGTATTGGTGTAGATGTCTACAATATTTGAGGGTTCAAACCAAAAAGTGATATTTTTAATTAATATTTATTTAAAGGACTATCTCAATCTTAGATTTCTAAAAAAATGTTTTTTATGAAAAATTAGAGTGGGGTATTAATTTTCTTTTTAATCAGAGTGGATTTTACTTATAGTTTTTAATTACAATTTTGAAATTACAAAACACAATATTTTAGCGTCCATTATAAGCGTAGTTTTTAAGGCTGTTTTAAAAAATCAATACTGCCATAGATTTATTAAAGATTATTTTCTATTCTGAATTTCTAAAAATTATTTTCTGAAGCACTATCAGATTCAAATTTTTTATACCCTTCATCACAGGAGAAAAAAACAAAAGAAAACGAGATAGACCCACGAAATTTGGCACAGCGTAATGAATGAAGTAGGGAATGATGTGTGTTAAGTTTCCTGAAAATCGGTTCAGGTTTAGATATAGCTTCCATATATATTTTCGTCCGATTTAATGTAAATGGCCCAGCAAAGTCCCTATATATCTTTCGATTTGCACGAAATTTAGCATATCGTATTAAATTAAGTCTAGAATGATGTGTGCTAAGTTTCGTGAAAATCGGTTCAGATTTAGATATAGCTCCCACATATAGTTTTATCCGATTTTACGTAAATGGTGCACCAAAGTCCCTATATATCATTCGATTTGCACGAAATTTGGCAGAGCGTTTTGTATTAAGTGCAGAATGATGTGTGCTGAGTTTGGTGAAAATCGGTTCAGATTAAGATATAGCTCCCATATATAGTTTCGTCGGATTTAAGGTAAATGGTGGTGTACCAAAACCCCTTAATATCTTTCGGTTTGTACGAAATTTGGCACAGCGTTATGAATTAGGTCGTTGAAATCGGTTCAGTTTTAGATATAGCTTCTTTATCTGACCAAATGAAAAAATTAGTATAAGTTGCAGAATGACATGTTTATGGAACCAATTTCATTTTACTGGCCATTTAAAAATGCGACGTCTGTTAAGATTCATCTGTTGAATATACCCAAAGTGGTGAAGGGTATCATATAGTCGGCCCGTCCGACTTTACTACTTTCCTTACTGGTTTTAAATTGAATCTAATTTTTTATTTTTTAAGTAATATGTATGCGATCGAATATTAAATATTTTAGATTAAAAATTCTTAAGTAAAAGAAATGGTCTTCCATGCAAAATATCTTTATATGTATAAAATCCCTCCTCTATTAAAAGATTATTCTACCCAATGAGTAGAGTTGGCTCTACCCATTCACACCATACCAAAAGAGATACATAAAAAGCACACATGCACACACTATATATTATTCACCTTTGAAAATATTCATTAATGCATATCATGATCCTTTATTCGGACGTTGCTCATATCCAGGAAGCGCAAAACTTTATTTACATCCCCAACAAGTAATACCCACATATGACTCGGTGCTGAGCTGGCTCGCCCACCCACTACTATCATATTAACACTATGCAACAGTCACATACCTACAAGTGTATGTATGTGTTTGCTGCTTGCTAGCACACTAGGAAAATGCTCATTTCCCCAGGTTGTTGCACAAAAAGCAACAGAGGAATGAACAACAAATAGCAACAGCAACAACAACAAGAACTACTAAAGCTTTAAAAGTACTTTTGAGTGCATTTAAGCATGTCAAAAGGTATTTATTACTCCCACCTTTTTGTTGTCCTTGTTGTTGTTGTCTAATACTTTAGAAGGATATGTGTTGTATATATTGCTATTATTTATATATAGAAGTATATGCATATAAATGGGTGCAACATTTTCATAGTTTATGGGTTCGTGTACAAGTAAAAAACCAGAGTACACAAGAAAATAGGATCAAAAGGAAGAACAGCAGAAGAGAAACCAACAAGGTAGGTTGTATGTAGGGATGTCCAAACGAAGAGGATCCATTTATCTGTTAGAAACACTATAAACCCAAAACACTATAATGCCAAATCATGTCATCTATACTCAGTGTTGCCAATTTAGCACTTTTAGTGCTAGATATAGCACTTTTTGAACTCGTTTAGCACCAAAAAAATGGATCTAGCACCTAGCACTTTTTTTAGCATTTTTTAATTTCTTAGGATTTTTTTTACAAAATTTTGGTTTCAATGCAAAAAATAACGATTTCGATTTCATATTGAATTTTCGCTATGTTTCACGCGATGAATTTGATTTTCCAATGCTATCCAGCATGTGCCGTGCATTCCAAATTTCTTAAAAAATTTTCGGGTACTTCAAGTGGTGACTATGATATTGTCTGTTGGTAGATTGTTTTTTTGGGAGCGATAATGAACATGAATTATGTTGGAACTTTCAGAAAACAAGTTTTTTATTTAGCGGGAATCCCGAATGCCAAGTTATAACCACTTTAGATTGCCGAAAAGGCAAGGCACCCATTTATATTGGGATTGTGCCAGAATAAGGACCAAAATAGAAAAATTCGCTGTTGGGAATGAGATTATAAACCCTTAAAAGTACACAAATGGGACGAAAATTGATAATTGTCTTCATATTTGTACGCAATGTGAAATTACAGTTATTTACATTAACCAAATTTGGGCATTATTAGTATTTATATTTTAGTAGGAAGATTTTAAAGCCCATCAAAACAAAAAATAGAAAAAATTTAGTCAATTCGGTTGCGTGTCCGACGTCCCCAAAATGTCGAATAAGGGGAGGGTACCGCTCTGTGGGGGCTAAATATGGATCCATATTAATAATTTTTCATAAGGAGATTTTTTACTCAACACAATTTAAACAATCAAATTAAAACCAATGCAATTGATGAGGGCTACCATTAAAAGTAGCCTAATATTGATAAGTTCTAGTAAGACGACTATATAACCAGGTGAAACACAATATACAAATATACAGCAATTTAGAACAGGTGAAAGACGGTCGGGCAGACCTTTGGATACCCTCCATCATAGACATACTAACAGGTACTTTAAATAAAAATATAGGGAACATACCAAAATTTGATAACTATTTTAATATAAACAAGTGAAAAAGCATTAAGTTCGGCCGGGCCGGTTTTATGGGGACTATCCCTAAAAAAGGGGTGAATATTATTTTCTTGAGAGATTTGTAACCATATACGACTACAAAATACCAAATTTCAGCGAATTCGGTTGAAAAACGCGCTCAAGAACCTTAAAATATCGGAAATTGTGGGTACCGTTATATGGGGGCTACCCGAAAAAATTGACCTATATTTATATTTTTTTGGAAAGATTTGCTACCCAATAAGAACTCAAATTACTAAATTACAGCCAATTCGGTCAAAACCACCAAATTGGGAGATACCCTTATATAGGGGCAACCACAAAAAGTGGACCTATATTTATATTTATAATTTAATTTGGTACCCAATAAGAACTCAATGTACCAAATTTCAGCGAATTCGGTTGAAAACCGCGATCATTAACCCTAAAATACCGAAAATTGGGGGGTACCCTTATATGGGGGCTACCCGAAAAAAAATTTAACTATATTTATAATTTTTTATATAAAGATGTTCTACCCAATAAGAACTCAAAGTACCGAATTCCAGCGAATTCGGTCGAAAAATTCGATCAAACCCCCCCAAAATACTGCAAAATTTGGGGTAACCTTATATGGGGGCTATCCGAAAATAAGGACCCCTATTTATAATTTTTAGTGGAGATATTTGCTACCCAATAAGAACTCAATGTACCAAATTGTCCTCAGACGGACATGGCTATATCGTCATAGAATCTTACGGTGATCAAGAATATATATACTTTAAAGGGTCGGAAATGATTATTTCGTTGAGTTACAAACGGAAAAACAAAATTAATATACCCTCCATACTATGGTGGAAGAAATAAAAATGTGCCTAAAAGCTTAAAAAAAATATTGAGGTATGGTGTACCCAAAAAGGACCGATATATTCCATTTCCAATATCAAATCTCATAGAAGTAGTACCAACGTATGTGCAAAATTCCAAAGCTCTGTCTTCAATATTGCGACCTCAGTGCGACGGACATGGCTAAATCGACAACGAATATCCGTTAAGAATAAATGGGGTTTCTGATTAATATTTAATTATTAAATATTAAAAATTTTGTTCTAGAAATTTTTAGCACTTTTTTCTGGCACTTTTTTAAATTATTTAGCACTTTCTAGCATTTTTTTCAACAAAATCTAGCATTTTTCCTCAACAAAGTTTTGGCAACACTGTCTATACTAAATATTATGAATATGTCCTATGTAATAGATCTCTGTCCACAAACCTTAGATTTGGAATCCCTATTATGCCCATATAGAAATTTATCAACTTAAATATGGGAGGTAATACTTTAATTAAAAACAAGTTTCTTTTTATTATTTCTCTACACCACAGGAAGAGATTAATTTTTCATTGCAAACAACAGCAAAGAACAGCTATAAACTACATCGAGATAGACTACGTGAATTATTAGGGTGTTTCCCTGGTGTAAAGAAAAGTTCAAAATTCAAATTAATAATTTAAAAATAATTTAATAGTTTTTAATAATTCCTTTTGATTATTTTTTTGCTTTTTTAAGGCCCTTGAAAGGTGAGATATTTGTATTTTTTTTAATGTTTATACCCTACACAACTATCTTGTCAGGGTATTATAGCTTTCTGCAGACCCAAGAGTTTGTAGCACCGCGAAATATTGGTCATACACCCAACTTTAAGTATACCGATCATAAGTATACCGGTCATATCTCGACTAGCTGAGTCGATCGACGCACATGTGTCCGTCCGTCTGTCCAATATAATTTTTTAACACTCTACAGGCCACTATTATGGACCAATCTTCACGACATTTTGCATGTAGGTTCGGTCCAATGAAGACCCCTATTGTTTTTGGTAAAGATCGGTTAATATTTAGGGAATGAAATGGACCAAATACTTAATTTTTGTCTGACTTTCTTGACGCTTCAGAGGCCGCAATTATGTCCCAAACATTACATGGAAAAGGGGATCGGGCCAACGAATAAGCATGCCGGTTTTTATAAAGATCGGTCAATAGTTAGGTCTGACTTTTGTGTGAAAAGTCACAAAATTTGTATTCTATAGCGTATATATTTACTGCTGAAGGACATAAACCCGAGAAATTTGTAGTATATCCAAGAGGTGTGGTTGGCATTTAAATTGATATCAAGTATAAATTTATCGGACGTGGGAGTTACACTTAAATATTTACAGGTGCTTACGTATTCATATATTTTTTTAGTAACCCATTACTACACTAGAGAGCGAAAATATAGCGCTGATAACTTTGAAATTTTCCATTAGGATCCAGGTACGGTTGAAGACAACGCTTATGATTTTCGATGATGATTAGATAATACTTTTGGAATGAAGTGGACCGAAAACTTAATTTTTTGTGTTTTTTTTCGAGCACAATACAACCCACGGTGAAGGGAATCTGGACAAATAATTAGAAGGGCTGTATTGCATATTAGTAATATTTGTTTACCTCTAGTCCGTCAAGAGGTTGTAAATATCGCGAAATATTGTCCAAGCTCAAAATATCGAACCACAGAAAATTATATTTTCAAGGAAGGTGTGTAGGGTATCATATGGTCGGCCCTGTCCGACTATACTATGCGTCCCCGTCCCACTATACTGTTTTAAAATTACTTTGTCGCAGATATTAGTTCATTGATAATATTTTTCAATGACACTTAATGGTGTGAATTTGTTGAGAATATATTCCAAGGTACTGGAAGACATTACGGGTGCTTAAATATGTTACATTACCCTTGGAAGTTGTAATTTTTTAGAAGCATTTCCAAGGCCTTGTTTCTTTAATATTATATTTTTCTAGGGACCTTAGAAGGGTGTTGATATTGTAGAATTTTCCCATGATCATTGAAATGCGTGGATTTCAAGCCCTCTTCGTAGTCCTGAGTAAGGCTTTGATTTTCTAAGGAATATTTTTCGAGACATTTTTAAAAAGAGATATTTTTCTATAAAGTCTATTAATAGTGATTTTTTCTAATTAATAATGATTTTCTAACAATGAACTCAAGAACATTTTCAAGTTTATGAATTTGATTTTCCATTGCTCCACCATTAAAGAGTTTTATTGGAAAAATATATAACAGCCAGATTTTTATACACAAAAAAAAAAAATAAAACTAAAAACTTGTTATTGTCATAATATGTTGCTAATAAAAAATATTGTAGCAAATACAACAAACAACAATACTAATAAAAAACTATCAAACTTTGGACATCTCATAAAAAACCCTCATCCACTTTTTCTGAGACATGTAGAAAAAAAAGCAAAAATAGACAGATAGGTCTCAAAACATTCCTCCGGTCTGCTCCGGTTATGACATACTTCGTGATAGACATTAACGAAACTAACAAACAACAAAACCAAACTCCTACAAAGGATGATCAAAAAGCAATAAACGAAATTAACCAACAAAAAATTAGAAATAATAAAAAACGAAAAAAAAACTTTCTCCTAAACCTGAAAGCATCATCATCAGCAAGAGAAACATAATTTAAGTGGAAAACTTTAACAATGATTACAATTTTTTTAGAGTAGATCTATTTTTTGTTTTGTTCTCAAAACTTTTAGAGCAATAACGAAAAAAGTTTTTTTTAGCAGCAGCAAAAAAAATATCCAGAGAATTAGCTGAAACACCAAAAAACAAGCTGCTAAAAAACAAAACATTAACCTATGGTACAGCTATCAGTGGCTGGAATGTGTGCTATAAAGAGATAATATAAAATAAAAAAAACAAAAATATCGACAAGGACCATTATAAGGGTCCTTTTCAGTAGAACCTGTTTAGTTCGTATGGGACAGTTTTACAGGAGGAATATGTGGTGTATACATTGTGACATCACTTATACGCCCCGTAGAACCTGATTAGTTGGTATGGGATAGTTTTACAGGTGGAATACGTGGCGTATACGTTGTGACATCACTTATACGCCCCGAATTACCCATACTAAAGGAAGTTTATCATACTTCCATAAGCCGAAATATCCAATTTTAGTCAATTAGGTTTGTATATAAGGTTAGGACCCTAAACATGTATCAAATAATTCTGAACCCTTAAATGCATAATAGATTTCTTAAAAATCCAAATTTGTTCTTACCTCTTAACTAATGATTTAATCCTTTTTGATATTTTTAATTTTTCTATAGAAATTTGTATTCCAATTATTATTTTTAAATTCTCTAGAATATCCTCTTCTAATTTTTGGTGTTACTTTTAACAGCTAATTAATGCCAAAAAAGAATTGAAGTGCTAAAAGTCAAAACAAAATTTCCTTTCAACTGCTAATGAAAATCAAATTTGATTATTTTGTATAACCCAATCACCCAATGATTTCGACAAATTAAATTAAAACAGAAGAGCAACAGCATATACAAAAAGGAAAAAAAAAATTTACGAGGAGAAACTCCCCAACAAATAACTTCAACTGCCAAACAATCACTTGAACAATTAAAGTGGCTGCTGGCTACAACAAGAGTAGGTATTTCTCCACTAATTTTTTGTTTCTTTGTTTAATGAGTTTAGTCTCGATACCGTTTGAATCATGGAGGATGATGATTACCTCCAGTCAAGCACTTCTCTTGAATTGATTTGATTTTTGAGAGGGTGAAAGTAAAACAACCGAAAAAAAGTAATGTAATGAAAGGAAATCAAAATTAAAACAACAACCAGCTCTTAACGCTCTGCAGCAACAGCATAAAATGAAACGACAAATTGAAACAACAACAACAATTGGGAAACATTTTTAATTAAGAGGAAATGGCAGTAGTACCCATTTCTCTTGCTCATTATGTGAAATGCTACAGTTTTTGCGGAAGGCGAAAAGGGAGGGAGATATGAGAAGGATATTATTTCCAATTTTCATTTTGTGTAATTTCCCTTTGTCTATTTGCCGTGCTACCAACTTATGGCAAATAATAGAGAGAAATAGAAATTGCACAGCAATTGGAAAAAAAATAAAACAAACAAATAAGAGTTACAAAATCAGCAGCAACAACAACGACAGCTATCACAGCATCAGGCTTATGTGAATCCTCTTGAAAATATGAAACTAAAGCAATGTTTTTTTTTTTTGCTAATGCCAGGAAAAATGTATAATCCATGGCAATAGATAGGAGCATTACAAAGGAGATATATAAAAAACCAGCAGGTGGAGCAGGTGATTATACGCCACGTTCGAATTAAATTATTATCAAATTAGAAACACTTTAAAGTGTCTTACATAGGCCATAATCATAACCAATGGACTCTTATTGAAAGATTTTTGCCCGTCTGTCTGTGTCTTACCCACTGAGAACCCATGACGTCAAATTACAGCTACTACGATTGGAAAATGCGGCTAGAATTAAAAAAAAAAATACAATTGGGACCAGTAAGCAGAGCCCCATTAGTACATATGGGGGTAGTTTCACAACACTTATACGCCCCGAATTATACATATAAAAAGAAGTTTAAATATCATGCCAATTGGCTTTTCTCAGATCGATAAGATCCATAGCACCTGTATAAAAACAAGCAAGTAGTCATTCGTTCGTCTCTATCAAATTCGAATCGAAAAAGAGAATATGACCTACAAAAGAACGAAAATACGGCATTGATTTTATACAGGTCACAACCATGGTCCTCAATTGAAAGATTTTTGTGAGCCTTCTTTTACCTTCTGAGAACCCATGATGGCAACTAACAGCTAATTCTATTGGAATATGCGGCTATGATTTTAAAAGTCGACAATTGGGACCAGTAAGCATGTCCTCATTAGTTCGTATGGGATAATTTTACAGGTGGAACATGTTGTGTATACGTTATGACATCACTTATACGCCTCAAATTACCCGTACTAAAGGAGGTTTAAATGTTATGTGAATGTGTTTTTCTTCAGATCGGTAAGATATAAATTACCTTTGAAAAACCTGTAAACAGAGACCGATTAGTTTATAAATGATATCTTTACAGGTGGAATATGTGGTGTATACGTTGGGACATCACTTATATGTCTCGAATTGCCTATAGAAAAGCAAGTATAATTATTATTTGTATGTTTTTTCAGATCGTTAGTGGGACAAACCGGTAAGGTACTGGGTACTTACATAAGGAAGCATGATGATGGTTTTGTAGGTGGAACATGTGGCGTATGCGTTGTGACATCACTTATATGCCTCGGATTACACACACCAGAGTTTTTTAGAGTTAAGGTGTCAGATTGGTAAGGTATTAAGTGCCTATAACAAAATGTATAAAGGACCTATAAAAAGAAGAGCCCTATTAATTTTTATGTGATAGTTTTACAGCTGGAGGATACGCTTCACCATCACTTATACGAATCGAATTACCCCTGCCAAAGAAATTTGAAATATTATTTGATTGTTTTTTTCAGCTCAGTGAGATAGAACATAGGGAAACTATTTTGAGAAATTCCTAAAACAGTGGTTTTATCATATGAGAACCAAAACTTACTCATATGGTGAATATGTCAAAAAAATGACCCATTTTTAAATTTATCGATGTTTCTTCAGAGAAACTTTCATACCTAATTACAGCCACTTCCAATCAAAATTCCGACTTGGGCCCCTTATAGACCTTAATGAAAAAAATTCTGTGATAGAAAGGACTTATATAAGAAACGAGGCGTGTCCCATTACTTCATATGTAACCATTTTAAAGGTGGAACATGTGACGTATACATTTGGACATTACTTATACGTATCGAATTACCGACATCAAAGGATGTTTAAATACTATAGAATTGTTTTCATGTTTCAATTCGGTAAGGGAGCCACTATTTGATTATATGAAATTTCTTCAGAGTTTCTAAGGACATCAACACTGAGCTTAATATTCTCTCTCCTGTACAATCAAGAAAAAATCTCTCTTCGCTTTATTGTAAACCTTATTGAATACCCCCATTCACGTCTATTTCTAATTATCTAACATAGAAATGAAGAAAGACAAATAGAAAAACAAATAGCCTATGCTTGTTGGAAATTGGGCTTAAAAAGTATCCATAATAATAATGTTGAAAAGGAAATGTATGATGCCATACAAATAAATAAACGTATTAAGGAGCCAAGATAAATACAACACTCACTTACATTGAAGTACAAACTCATACTATGACACAACAAAGACAAATTACCAACGAACATAAGCTAAATCACTTTTGATCTTCAAGTAAAGGTGAAATACAGAAGGCAGAAAAAAAAACGAATAAAACTTTTCTTAAAGTCTTAGGAGGAAAACATGGCTAACAAAAGAAGTAGCAGCATCAGAGGAAGACGTAGAAGAAAACGTGAATGGATTAGCAGCCAAACAAGGAAAAACAACAAGATAGCGAACAATTCCCGAAGAAGATAAACAAAGTAGCGTAACAACAAAGTTAACAATTTCATGCAGGATATATACTCGTATTTTTTGAGAGCATGGAAATCAAACAACATTTTCTTGTTTTTTTTTTTTCAAAGATAAATAGACGATGTATACTTGGCAGGGAGATTTCTTGTTTGGAAGAAGAGCAAATGATGGCAGTATTAGTTGTTGGGTGCTGTGAAGGAAATACAACAACAACTTAATCCATCTTTCAACCTCTTTTTCAAAACAAATTTTCTTCGGCTTCATTTTGGTATAGAGATAATGCCAGAAATGTTGATTTTCTTGTCCATGTCCATGTGGATCCTTTTGCTGGAAGATTATGTCAACCAGCAAATAAACTCTGGAGGTCGCTGTTAAACCACTGACAAGTTACTACTAATATGATGATGTTGGTTGGTGATGGTCGCTGTTAAGCTGTGGATAAAGTTGTCCATGGTTGCACTTTTTTCAGAAGATGATTATTTTTTTAATGGAAGAAGAGATTTTTGGGTACAGTGGTCAGTCACTCAATTAAAAATTATGATATTTGATGAAATTTAAAAAAGTCCACCTTGGAGAACATAGTATAGGTCTATTGATTTCTGCGAGGACCTCTGAGAACCTCAAATGGCAATATACAGAAAAACACTGAACGAGTTTTCGAATCCCTCTACCATAAGGAAGGAAGTTCTATATATTTATTCGATTTCCTCTGGGAACCTCAAACTGCGGTTATGGCCTTTCGAACACTTCAAATTGGGCGGAAGCATGATGTAGAAATCAGCATATCTTAAAAAAATTCTGCGATGAAATCTTTTAACCTCTACGAATCTGAACTACAAAATCATCACCATTTAGACTGATAAATGAGGTTAGGACCATCAAAAACTGAATTTGGGCATGAATATCACATGTAGTGCTGTATTGGATTTATTTTACCGATATTCGATATAACATTCACCTATAACGTATCGAAAATGAGGCGGAAACTTTTTATATGGGAGTCGATTTTCCGTGAGGAAGAATTTTGACCTCTTAAGACGAAAAATACCAAATCATAGGGGACCTATATTGAAAAATTCCCAAGAGCAGTTGTTTTACCATGGGGCCTTTATGGAACTAAATGGAAATTTTTCTGTGCATTTTTTACACTCTGCTACTGCGATTGAAAAATGCGGGTATTATTTTTCAATATAAAAAAAGTCGGTGGGGCACTTATATAGGAGCCCAATGGGCCGAACTTGAATTAATTTCTCAATTATCTTTAAAATACCTAAAACAGGGCGCAAACTTTATATGGGGCCAATGTGAAAACCTTGACTGCTATTGACAATTTCGGAAAGGAAGTCAGAACCTTAAATACTGAATATAGGCGCTTCGGTTGAGAACTGAGGTTAGAGTTCATGAATGACTAAAATTAGACCGGAAAGTTATACCAAGGCATGGCCCTATATTAAGAAATTTCTGTCAGAAGATGTGTTCTTCTCATGAGAACCCGGAATGGCACATTACAGCCTTCATGAAAAAATCGATACAATTGTGTCTGTTTAAATTATTGAAAATTTTCATTGAGGATTATCTTCCTCCGAAAAATCGTAACGCAGCTAGAACATTTAATATGAAGAGGATCCGTTACGTAATGTCTATGCCAAATTTCTGCCAGGATACATTTTAGCCTCCATGAAATTCCAAAGTACAGCAACTTTAGGTGGATAATACGACCGGGAATTTTAAAAATTAAAATTGGGCAGGTCCTTTATATGGTTTCTCATCTAAACATGGAGATACTCCACTCGTATATGCTGTCAGCACCATCAAAATACCATGAAGGAGACAAACCAATTTTTTTATTAGGATTGTTTGCAAACGTGGACCAATGTCAGAAATTTTCAAGAACAAGTATTTTCTCCTTCTGAAACCCGAAATTCGTAGTCAGAACATTTTCGGTTTGAAAATTGGGAACCTTTGAGGTTTAATCGAAAAAAGTGTCCTCCTGTGGTAATAGGACGTGATCATTAAATGAAAAATAACGCATGTAATCATTCTGGAACCCGAAATGTGAATACATTACATTTTTGCTTCGAAAATGGGGATAAGATCTATGCGGACCCAAAAATATGTGGAATTTTTATTTGGAGAGGATATTTTCTTTGTCAATGGATATTAATTACTGAGAACAAGTTGTAGTCTTTTCGTTTGAAAATTTATGTATGACCATTAAAACACCGACAATTGGGTGGGATCTCAATAATTGGGGACTACGCCAAAATATGAACGGATATTAAAATATATCTACGATTCGATCTATTAACCCCTGAAACCTTAGCAAAATTGTTCTAGGACCATATATGGTCCTAGATGAAAATATGAACCGATATTTACATGTTGCTGCAATTCGTTGTCATCATTTGCAAGGTCCCAAATGTGACGGAGACCTTATGTAGGTGCTTTCCTTCTTAAGTATTTCGAGCCTATCATGGCAAAGGAATGGTCAGAATTTACATAGAATTTTATTCTGATCCAGACATAGACACAAAATAGGATTTCTTAATAAATTTTAGAACTGGTGCAAATGTAATCGAAAATCAATGAGAAGAAGTTCAATCCTGAATATCCCTGTGTGAAAGGTCGGTTAACCAAAGGCAAAACGAGTCACATTATGATGAATATGTATTACCTCACTATATTTTCTTTTCACTGCAACTTCGTGAATTAAGAGCCAGATTCTCTTCAGGGACTCAGAATTCAAATTTCTTGTCCATGAAATTTTGATAAAAAAAAAAAACATATTATCCATTTCTCCTTCATAGAAAAATATTTCATCATCTTTTAAATATTTTCTTCAGCCCAAAAAAGTAGATGGAAAAAATACTGTGCACGTTGCTGCAATCTTAAGATGATTAAGTTTTGATTTTAATGATGTTGGTGGTGTGGAAAATCGCATGAAGCAAGAAACACAACTAACGAACAACAAAAAAACCAAAACCTCAGAAAGAAAAAAAATCCCAACCAAAGGAACGTTAAGAAGTCGTGTGAACAAGCAGCCAAAACAACAAACACAAATATCACACGAAAATAAAAACAACAGCAGCAACAACGACTGCAATTTTCGTGAAAAGCCACAGCAGAGCCATAAATACCAAAAAAAAAGAAGAAACACCAAAATCTGAGAAGCAAAAAAACTAATGACGATGATGATGAGAAGGAGGAAAAACCCCAAAATGACTTAAGCTACAAACCACACTAATTAAAAAAAAAAAGAAGCAAATCCAGCAAATCTACTTAGCCCCTCTAGACTAAAAACTAAGCAGCCCAGCAATGTTTTTTTTTGCTGCCATACTAGTATGAATCACACAGCAACAACAAAAAAATTGGTTGCATCAACTAGCCCAAAAATGAATATCATGTTGATGACTGAGAGATAGAGTTGTTGTTACTATTGCCGCTGTTGTTTTGGCAGACATGCAGAATGCCAACAGTCATCATCATCGTACTCCTCATCATCAGTAGACCATGTGAAATGTTTGAAAAAAAAAACAAGAGTAGTAGTGAATTACCAACAATCCAAACAGACAAATGAAACATTTTTTTTTTATTGAAATTATCATTCATTGCCTGACTGAAACTGCTAATCGAAAAATCCGTGGAGTAAAAAAAAGAAAAATGCCAAAATAATAAAACAATGCCAAATAGCAAATAAGCGAAAAAAGTGGAAATAAATTTTAAGATACCGTAACATTTGTTGGAAGACAAACAAAATTGAGGCGCTGATATATTTCTTTTGGTATTTAAAGTTTTTGAATTTTTAATGGGATGATTAACTAAAGGTTAATTGCAAATTTACTATTAACCCTTAAAGAACTGAGATTTTAACCGAGCAACGAACTACGACGTAAGTGTAAGTAACTTTAGATGTTTGATTACAAATGGTTAATATATCTCTACACAAAAAATGTTTAATATATGTGTATATACGAGACATATATAATTGATTACCAGCATTATCAATATGTCCTGGGTTAAAATAGCTCCTAAGCAGTGGTAAAAGTAATTTTATTTTTCGATATTGGCAAGAATAGAGCACACAGAATAGAAATAAAAAAATATTTATGGTAAACATGAAAAAATAATTATTTTTGTTGAGGTTGCTTTGTGCCGTTCGCCATTGAAATTGTAAGAATGTGAGGATAACTTCTGCCCTTGTTGGCTTCGCAGTTTGGTGGCTATGTAAAAGTACATATCTTATCCCTTAAGAACCTAAGATTAATGACTGCAGCCACTTCGGTTCAAAAATAGAGCTATGATCTTCAAAATAATCACGTTTTTGGCGGTAGTTTTACATAACGACTAATTGCAAATATGGACCTATATTGACAAATTTTCTGTGAGAATGTTTTATCCTCCGAAAATTTGTAATGTGCCAGCCAGAATTAAAAAAAAAAAATAGTTTATTTTTCAATGTGGACAAGAATTAGGCAATTAGCAAGATTGTATATTGGTGCTGTTCTATATTAAGGTAGTCGGAATAAGACAATATATCCTATCCTTGCACTTCGGTTGGAAAATAGGCTTAGGACCTTCCCAAATTTATTGGTTCCGCTCTTTGGTGGTAAAAATCAAATTAGAAATAAAATATGAAAAATAATGTTGTTCCTTAGGCTTTACTCGTTGAGGGTATAAAACCGTTTATTTTCGGTGTCGTCTTTGAAAAATGGGTTTTCGATACGGACTATAAGTCTAGTTAATAATAGCTGGCCCCAGCAGCTCAGGTGACAAAAGTACTTTTTTAAATTGCTGAAATCTGTTCTGTAAAGGGCAATGTTAGACAAAGAAGAATCAGATCAGAGAACAGAATCATAATGCTCTTATATTTTAGAAAGATCTTTGAAAATTCTGGCGTATTTTAAAGGAAGGAAAGGGCTATAAGATTTTTTTTGGCAGGATATTTTTAAAATATCGAAATATTCATCGGATACTCCACAAAGTTTGCATACAATTTGATACTACTCATAAATTGTTTGGTATAGCTGTCCCATTTTCAGTATTTTGAAGATTTCCGCTTCATTTTCCAACCGAAACACGGACATACATGAATGTAGAAAATTTTCGATATTGACCCATGTTTTGATATGACCCCGCATATAAAGGTCTCCATCGTAGTGTCGGTATTTTGATTGTTTTAACAGCATATTCCCACTAATACCGCATGTCGGGTCCTTGAAGAATGAACAACATGTTCACAGAAAATATTTTATAAGGTTCATGTTTCCAAATGGCCACATTTTTGGAACTTTGCAGATTTCTTTCTTTTTTTCATTGACATAACCTCAATATAAAGATCAATCCCTTCCCAGTAAATATAAGAAAGAGGTCCATATTTTTACATAGCCTAAAGGTCCTGGCATATTTTCGGTATGTGAAGTTTTTGGGTTTTAAAGGTTTTCGGATGGATTTCCCACCGAAGTGTCTATTATTAGGGTTGCGGATTTCTGATATTTTAAAAACGTCTTTAAAGACAATTTTCAATATAATTCAAGATTTTGCATAGATTCTATACACAATTACTTCCTATATCATTTTCGTTAATCATAATCATCATTTATTTTCCACGTAAGTCGACGATATATCTGCTGTAGCCTTTCCTATGAGATGAAGCATCTATCGTTGCCTAGAAGTGTTGCAATATCCCTGCGGATGGCGCTATATCCTATCATTTCTCTTTTGTATTGGTGTGAACGCTGAGGTTGGTCATTCGAATGTCAGGGCTCTTCGCATGCATTTTATTTGGATGGGGATGAAAGGATATTTTCAAAATTGTTCGAAAATTATTTTGAACGAAATTTTCCTCCTCCATTTTAAATCAATGCCATCATTTCCAAATGTTCCTCCATAGATTCCAATCTGGTCATCCTGTACTTGAAAAAATGTGACCACATAAGATTTAAAATTAAAGTCCTCACTACTATTATATTTTTGTTTATTATTATTAAGTCATATAACGGCAGATTTCCCTTAAGTCTTATACAACAATTATATTCAATTCCTTGAGAAATGAAATATAAGATAAAAAAAACGAAACAGAAGAAGCAACACAAGACCAAATTCAATAATAATATAAAAATTTCTCCTTGGTGACATGCTCTTAACATGTGTACGGCTGTGTTAAGCTTTAAACGGATTTTTTCTTTAAACATTGGAATAATCCGAAAAACGTTGCCAGTGGATGAAAATACGAAAAAATAACAACACCATCTGTCTGCAAGATTCCATTTTTCACACAGGCTATAGTCCAAGGCAATCGAAGCAAATATACACAATAGCAACTTCAACAGCTTCTTTCTTTCGCTTTTGCTTTAAAGAGACTGACACTCAAGTATGGCCACACCAACTCACGGAGTCTGAAAATATGTTTGTTTGTCTGTGGGTGTGTGTGTGTCTGAGTATATATTTCACACAGTTGCTGCTAAGCCGTAGCCAAGAAATGCATAAGACAGCAATAACAACAACAATAAAGTGTGAATGACCAAGAAAAGATGAATGCGCGCACCGCCAGTACTTGAGTCAGTGTTCGGAGCATGGAAGCATCCAACCAGTGGAAAATAATGCCGACATACTAGATCGGCAAAGCAAGAGAAGCTGAAGAGGAGGAAGACGAAAAAATACCACAACAACAATCTATGACTGGGTATTTATATCATATGACAACAACACCATCACGGACACCTCCACCACCATCTACACCATTACGACTTTAAAGTCTCACATCCAATTTTCTCCAATCCGCACAATGCACATCGAGATGACAACAACAGCAGACCATTTTCCCGGCAAGTCTCTTCATAAAGTCAACTCTTTTGAATAAGCTGTTGTGTGTTACGGGAAGATTGGTTTTTTATCCCCATGGATTTATAGAGAGAGCAAAAATATTTTCTGTCGGATAGATTTACCAACAAAATAATCCAACCCAGAGATGGTAAACACTATCAATGGCTGGGATAGTATTATGTATTGGAATATAAGGATGTGCCCATTGGCTGAAGCGAACATCGGGTAACTATCTGCCGGGGTAGTTGTATCATTTCAATTTTCATAATTTGATTTTTGATTTTCCAGAAAAACAATCAGATTTCCTAATATCCAAAACCTGAAGCCATATCATGTGGTTAGCCTAAAAGTATGCAACATACATGGTAATTATAATTTTTGCTCAAAACAAGTACAAGCGCATATGTTTTGGTGTTCACAGCGAAATTTCCATATTCGAACAAAACTTCCCAGAGAAAAAAAACTATAATTACTTAGCGGGTTATATTTGTTGTTGTTTTTCGTTCATTCGTCCGCTGGCAACCATTTTTCGCAAACAGATGAAAAACAAAATCAACACAAAACACACACATACTGTGAAAGTGAAAAAAGTTAATGAAATAATTTTTGTTGTTGCTTTTGTTTTCTTTTTTTTTCAAAGCTGCAGTTGCACAGGGTTTATTTGTTTTGTGGGAAATTTTCATTAAGCTGATGCTGCAGAAAAAAATCGAGAAAAAAATAACGCAAAGCTGAAATAACGTAACGCATAGAGAGCCGGCCAGAGGCGACAATGGCAAAGCAGCAGTACTGCAAGGCAAAACGAGAAGCGGATAGACATACAGACAGACGTACAATCCGACAGACGAATAAAACTGTACATAATTGGAAAATTGCTTAGATGCATGCATTTGAGTCTGGTGGTGTGTGTAAACAACAAAACAAAATAATGAAAATATTTAGTTGAAATATTGGGGTATAATGATTAAATAAAATAGGTATTTATATTATAGGAAGCCCTTCGACATTCTAATAACCAATAATTTATTTTAAAATATGATATATGGCAGCCTCAAAATTTAATCGACGTCGAAATCATATATAAAATAGGAATGACAGGAAAAAAAAACTGAATCAAGGAGTCCTTGGGCCACTTCTTCTGGCAAGTACTTTGAAGAATGGTAACAATTATGCAGAAAAGTAACGGTTTGAAGCAATCTTTGGCAAGAAACTATTTGGAGCAAGCCTCGAGTTTGAATTCCAGCGGAGGAGGAAAAATTATTTTTACAGTGGATTTCAAACATCCTATCAAAGTAAAATACATATGAAACACCCTAACATTCTTATAACCAACCTCGGCATCAACATCAAATCAGGAGGATACAAACATAGGAACGATAGGAGATAGCACCAACCAGAGATAACACTAAATAAGCGAAGACATCAACCTCTGCACAAGGATGCGTGGTTTCAGGGCAACGATAGAGGGCAATCAAGCCAATTAATCGAGATACTGATAATTACGGTTGCCAAAACTTGATGAAGTCTGAATGCACGTATGTTGAAAATTTATTTCCCATGCAAGCGAGGTAATCGATATGAACCAAATTTTGAACAATCTAATAATTTAGCCGCACCTAAAAAATAATTACTTTAAATGTGGTTTTTTGAATATTTATTAAAAATATATATCCGAAGACCTAACATTTTAGTAACAAACCTCGGGCCTTAACATAAACACCTGAGGATTTTACAAAATATAAATGACGGAAGATAGCGCCACCTAGCAGCAAATGACAATGAAAAAAAAGGACTGCATTCATTAGTTAGGGCACCAACCAATGCTCAAAATGCAAGGTGTAGTTTTATATTTTTGCTAAACAATTATAAAGGACAAAGAACATATCCCGTCATCGAGATGGAGGAAACAATTATAGGCTTGGTTTTTAAATATATATTTAAAAGAGCCATGCGAAGACCACATATTTTAATAACAAATCTCGAGCATTAACATCAACATCAAAGGATTATACACAATAAAAATCTAAATTGAATTGATGGAGCAGATGGAGCATCCGATTTGATCCACTGATCGTCAATCATCTCATTTTTTAATCGAATCAAGTAGATGATTTGCCAGCTGTAGCCTGTCCTACATGATGCGGCCGCCATCTATCGTTCCTAGAAACAACGCCTCTTTGAAATTTGTGCAATGGTTGGGGTCCTCACTTATTTAGTGTTGCCATTTTTCTCTGGATGGTGCTATATCCTGCCATTGCTATATTGTGTTAGGGTTAATGCCGAAATTGGCTAGAAAATGGGATTTCGGATTCATTTCGAACGAAGATGGGATAAGCCTTTTCTTAAAAATATTTGAAAAATATTTTAAATATTCCGCTAAGATACTTTTTAAAAATATTTGAAAACAATTTGAAAGCATTTTTTTCCTCCGTTTGAGAAAAACCCCATTACACCCTTATATATTGTCCATATAATAAAAATACAACTAAATGTATTTTGTAGACATGAATGTTGTTTGGTATGTTGACTCTGTCTGTTTGTCTGTCCATTTGTCCGTCCACTTGTACACGTAAGAATTCAATGACACAACCATAATTATATGGGGGGCTATGAACACGGTCATAGTCGCCGCCGTATACGGTGGCATACAAATCGCGCTCGCTCACACAAATGTTCAGTGGTTTTTTAGGATACCTATGTTTGTCCATATCCATGATGACGACGATGGCGGCAAATACAATTACCTCCTCCCTCGCCAACACCACCACATCATCATCATCATCTTTGACTCCGTGCTATAATGATATTACAAAAGCAAACAATTGTTGCCAGTGGGAACAGAAATGGAAGGAGGAAAATATACAGAAGACGACTCTGTTTAGCTGCTGTAGAAGATAATGCTGGTAATTGTGGAGAAAACAACAACGACCACGACAATAACAACAACAGCAGCATCATAAACAGTGAAATGGAAAAAAATGCTCCTTTAGAGAAATTGTCTTCATGAAGTGGACAATTTATAATGGCTGTTTTTCATTTTCGCTGCTGTTGTTTTCAGATTTTTGTTTTTCTCAAACAAAAGGGAAGCTAGCTATCTGGAGAAAAATAGAGAGTAGTGAGTAAGCGGACGAGCTTGAAAACTTAGTTTATGTATTATTTGTTGGCTTTTGTTTCTTTGTACATTTTCACAGTACAACAATAAAGACAACAATAAAATTGCCTAATTAGCAAAATGACAATGTTTTGTAGGAGTAGCTGATGTGATTACAATGATGATGATGACGACGTCGTCCACGATGTCGACAATGATGCTAATGGTTGTTGGAATCATAAAAATGAGATTTTCACTTTTTCCATAGAAAATAACAACTCTGCTGCTTCTGCTTCTGCTTTTCAAAATTTTCTTGTATCTCCTTACAAGAACAATAAACAACATAGTTAAAGTAAAAAAAGTATTGTCACACAACAAAAGAACAAACGACCATTAAAATATCCTTTGCAAAGTGTAATAACAAAGAAGAAGACGAAAGCGAAGAAGTAGCAAGCAAAAGACATTTAAAACTTTGAAAGAAATCATCATTCTAAGTAAATAACAACAATTAGCCAGTTACTAAGCACACACACAAAAATTTAGCAGTGATTGCAGATTTTAAAATGTGAGTTTTTCTTTGTTTTTATGAGAATAAATTACCTCTAGTTAAAGGGGATGTTGTAATGGGGAGTTTTTTTTTTGTTTCACATACCTGAAAAGAAAGAAGCGAGAAAAAAACATATAAATAATAAGAACACATTAAGATATATAATGAGTAATAATATAGATAATAATTAGAGCAACATATTACTTAAGTGCTTAAGAGGGAAGGTATTTATTTTCGTATTGGGGACAAAGGGTACCCAGAATAAAGCACAATATTAATTACATATTTAATGCAATGTACAAAATAATTTGTTTCTCATGTGACTCTTATGGGAACACAGAGCTTCCGTAATAAATAGCCACCTTACTCGATTAGTCATTGCATTAGTTTCGTTAATAATTTAATTATTTTTATTCTAGCTACGCATATGATTGATCTGCTATAGTTTGTCCTAAATGAAGATACTGCCCTCTACCGTTGCCTAGAAACAACGTCTCATTGATTTTTGCAGTGGTGGTGGTCCTTTCTTATTAGGTGTTGTAATTTTCCTTTGGGTGACTTCCAATAAATTTGTTAATCTTACTCCATAATTGATCTGCTGTAGTCTATCGTATGAATGTGGCTGTCATCTATCGTTGCCTAGAATCAACGCCTCCTTGAATGTTGTGTAATGGTTTGGGTCCATGCTTGTTAAGTGTTGCCACTTTCTCTGGGTGGAAACCAATATAGCAATTTTTCCTGTTACTCCTCTTGGGAGCATATGGCTTCCACAACGCATCGCCATCTTAGTCGATTAGTTCTTGCGTTAGTTTCGTTTTTCATTTAACTATTTTTATTTTAGCTAAGCAGATGACCTGCTTTAGTCTGTTCTATGTGATGGGGCGGCCATCTATCGTTGCCTAGAAGCAACACCTCTGTGATTTCTGTGTAAAGTGTAGTGGTTGGGATCCTTGCTTATTAAATGTTGCTATTTTACCCTAGGTGACGCTTTATCTTGTCATTCCTATTTTGTGTTATCCTCATTTCGAAATTAGTTGGAATGAGGGCTGGTGGAGGTATATGCCTCCTTTTATTAATATTGGCAAAGCACTTTGGAGTAACGTTCCGCATCCGCAGTGATTCGAACCCAAGGCTCACATGAACTACTCCATATTATAAGAAAATGTCACATCGTGTAATAGGATGGATCTTTTGAGTATTTTTAATTTTCAGACGAATCCGACTGTTCTTCATAACTGCAAATTATACGAAATGTATTAGCGTACATATTAGTACAATTTTCTGAGCAAGAATTTGATAGATCCGGAAAAGGGCGTGAAAACATACTTGTACCAATTTTTTGTCTATGAAGACCCAACCTGCTCTACTTTTCGTAGAATATATTGAGGTAAAAATGTCGTTTTGTGGTATTTCATTTACGGCTTAAGACAATAAGTACGTAAAAATACGCACGTGGACTCAAAATAGAAGGAGGAAATGTTTTACAGAACCTATTTCCCATTCGAGTTGACTAAAGATATGCCATCTCAAAAATAAACTGGAACAGTCACAAAAAAATCTTTTTCTTTAAGACTTTTAGTGTTACCAGCAAAAACATCATCACGGCATAACTAAATTAGTCTTTCTGAGTTCTTAATATAACCTCGGAGGGCTTCCATCACTATAAATGATTTTTCCACTACAAAATGTGGGTGAAAACGACGATATGAGACCCCATCATGTGGTCATCCTAAAAGTATGCACCATACATTTTATGCTATTATAAAAAGGCCAGCCGTTCATATTTTTATAGATTTTTTTAATAAAAATACCATCCAAAAGAAAATCTGACTATTGTGATCGCATGAGGACCTATCATGTGGTCATCCTAAAAGTATGCACCAGACTTTTTATATAAATAGAAATGTTACCAAACATGAACCAGACATTAGATAGTAACACTGTGTTTGCCAGACCTGGTCCTCTGAGTCTTATATCTGGGAAATAAATGGAACAATTCTAAAAACCATTGACGAAGAATTTATGCCCTTTTGGTACCCAAAGAGGCTCTTATACCATTTTTTGTTATAAGGCAATATATGGATATTTTTATTTTTTTAATATTAACTTCAGCCAGGTTTTTTTGTTTCTCCTGCTGCTCCTTTTGGGAGTATAGGAAATCCACATATCATTGGCACTTTACTCCTTTAGTCCTGTCTTTAGTAAACTATTTTTTAATCGAGCTAAATAGATGATTGGTCTGCTGTAGCCTATTCTAGGTGTGGGGGCTGTTATTTATCGTTGCCTAGAACCAAAACCTATGTGAAATTTTAGTGGTTGGGATCCCTGCTTATTTCGTGTTGTAATTTCCGCAAGGTGGTACTATCTCATGCCGGTCCCTATTACAAATATTCGAAAACCATTTTTAAATAACTTTTATATATATTGTCCAAAAATATTTATACCCTTCACCACACTGTGGTACAGGGTATTATGTCTTTGTGCATATGTTTGTAACAGGCAAAAATAATCGAGATAGACCCATGGTTCCTTTTGAGAATATGCATAGAATCACTTTCTGAGTCGATTTATGCATGTCCGTCCGTCCGTCCGTCCGTCTGTCCGTCTGTCCGTCTGTCCGTCTGTCTGTCCATGTTAAATTGTAAACAAAGTACAGGTCGCATTTATGATCCGAATTGGATGAAATTTGGCACAAGTCACTTATTTGGCCCAAGGACGAACCCTATTGAAATTGGGAAAAATCGGTTCAGATTTAGATATAGCTCCCATATATATATTTAACCGATTTAATGTAAACGGTCCCTATATATCTTTCGATTTGCACGAAACTTGGTACAGCCTAATCATTTAGGTCTAGAATGATGTCTGCCAAGTTTCGTGAAAGTCGGTCCAGATTTAGATATAGCTCCCATATATAGTTTCGTCCGATTTCATGTAAATGGTGCACCAAAGTCCCTATATATCATTCGATTTGCACGAAATTTGGCATAACGTAATGAATTAAGCCTAGAGTGATGTCTGCCAAGTTTCGAGAAAATCGGTTCAGATTTAGATATAGCTCCCATATATAGTTTCGTCCGATTTCATGTAAATTGTGCCCCAAAGTCCCTATATATCTTTCGATTTGCACGAAATTTGGCATAACGTAATGAATTAAGCCTAGAGTGATGTCTGCCAAGTTTCGAGAAAATCGGTTCAGATTTAGATATAGCTCCCATATATAGTTTCGTCCGATTTCATGTAAATGGTGCCCCAAAGTCCCTATATATCTTTCGATTTGCACGAAATTTGGCATAACGTACTGAATTGAGCCTAGAATGATGTCTGCCAAGTTTCGTGAAAATCGGTCGTGATTTAGATATAGCTTCCATATATAGTTTCTCCCGATTTTAGGTAAATGGTGCACCAAAGTCCCTATATATCCTTCGATTTGCACGAAATTTGGCATAACGTACTGAAGTGAGCCTAGAGTGATGTCTGCCAAGTTTCAAGAAAATCGGTCCAGATTTCTATATAGCTCCCATATATACTTTCGTCCGATTTCATGTAAATGGTGCGCCAAAGTCCCTATATATCTTTCGATTTGCACGAAATTTGGCATAACGTACTGAATTGAGCCTAGAATGATGTCTGCCAAGTTTTGATAAAATCGGTTCAGATTTAGATATACCTCCCATATATAGTTTCGTCCGATTTCATTTAAATGGTGCCCCAAAGTCCCTATATATCTTTCGATTTGCACGAAATTTGGCATAACGTACTGAATTGAGCCTAGAGTAATGTCTGCAAAGTTTTGATAAAATCGGTTCAGATTTAGATATACCTCCCATATATAGTTTCGTCCGATTTCATTTAAATGGTGCCCCAAAGTCCCTATATATCTTTCGATTTGCACGAAATCGTTCTGAATTAAGCGTAGAGTGATGTCTTCCAAGTTCCGAGAAAATCGGTCCAGATTTAGATATAGCTTCCATATATAGTTTCGTCCGATTTCATGTAAATGATGCACCAAAGTCCCTATATATCTTTCGATTTGCACGACATTTGGCATAACGTACTGAATTGAGCCTAGAATGATGTCTGCCAAGTTTCGTGAAAATCTGTCCTGATTTAGATATAGCTCCCATATATAGTTTCGCCCGATTTTAGGTAAATGGTGCACCAAAGTCCCTATATATCCTTCGATTTGCACGAAATTTGGCATAACGTACTGAATTGAGCCTAGAGTGATGTCTGTCTTGTTTCGTGAAAATCGGTCAGGATTTAGATAGAGCTTCCTTTTATTATAGATTGATTTTAAGTAATTGATGCACCAAGGAACCAATAGGCTGATAGGAACAAAACTTTCTGAAATTAGTATAACCTAACCTGTGACAAGTTTGTTTGAAATCGCCTAATATTTCGATAGAGCTTCCATATATATTTTCGCCCGATTTCAAGTAAATTGGGCATCAAACTCCTCATGTTAGTCAGATTGAAATCAAATTTTGCACAACTTACAAAATTGAGCATAGAATTACGTAGTTGCGTTTTGTAGAAGTACAGACATAGCCCAACGGATGACCTATTTATATTTGTTTGAAGTCGATTTACATACTTTATGGATAGATTTAGGTAGATTCACATTTAGATAAATATCACATATTTTATTTCATCCAATTTCATCTTAATAGTCCTGTTTAATATACCCATAGTGGTGAAGGGTATCATATAGTCGGCCCCGTCCGACTTTACTACTTTCCTTACTGGTTTTTTTTTATTTTTTTTCACTCTTAAGCATGTTGCCTTTTTGGAAATTTGGAAGAAAAGCTGATGCACAAACATGAATTTGGTTCCGTTTAACGTATATTTTGGTCCAAAATTTTATATTTTAAACGGCAATGTTGCTCTTTAATCCAGTAGAAATTATTAGTTTGTAAATAATTTAAACATTCTTTAAAAATATGTATACAAATTTAAATATTTTTATAATTTTTTAAAATTAATTATTTTATTATTTATTCCCAGAAGAATCTTTAATAGCAACACATCATTTAATTTTTGTAAGTAAATTAATTATGAAAAATATTTCAAAACAAATATTTTGTTTTGCCTTGGAAAAATATCCAAAATCTGCATAATCCCTTTTTCATTCATATTCGAATACACATATATACATATATATCAAAAGGATAATCAAAAATATTAATTAATTTATTGATATACCACCACATGACCATTGTATGCATTCATTATTCTATGAGTATAACCCCAATGCAGTGATATGCCAGCATGGTTAATAAATCTATAATTGTTTTGAGGGTTATGGTGTATCCCACAATAAATAACCTCATTATAATTGTGAGTTTAAGCCCAGAGAAATTATAAGCAATATGGTGTGGGATATATGTGTGTGAGTGAGAGTGTGGTTGATGAAGAGATGCATAAAATTGTTATTTATGACGACCATGATTATGATGTCGACAATAATAATGATGATGTCGATGACGACGACGCTGATGCTGATGATAATAATAATGCTGATGCAACCATTTTTATTGAGTGCCATGAAACACTTACTAATCCAATTAAAACACCATTTCCAGGAACGTCATTGAATTATGCAACACACACACACATATATTCGAATACACAACAACATATAAGCGCAGCTAATGTCAATGTTTTTTGCCTTGTCTTCTTTTTAATTTATTTATTTTTAGATGTTATGATGAGATGAGAACGATGTTATTTAATTTTTCTATAACATGTTGAGCGATGGTAAATTTTTGGGGAAAGGAGAGATTGTTATGGAGGTAGCATATTTTAAAATACCTATTGCTATTTAGAAAAATATGACAGCCGGGGGATTATATAATTATTTAATATGGGATTTAGAAGTAAAGCTATGTATTGTTTTTATTTAAAAATTAAATAAGGATATAGAACACATATTTTAGTTCGCTATGTAGAAAGGAGAAAAGGTTTTGTCTGAAACATCAGAATGTAAAACATTTAAAACTGGAGTTATGTGAGTAAGAGAAATATTAACAAATTCATAATTGAACCACTAAAAGTGACCATTAAGCAGTCAAAACTTGGAGACAAAATATCGGCTATAGAAGAGAGAGAATTACTAAATGAACAAAAAAATTAAAAATCGTTTGAGAATACATAAAAAATTGGACTTTTTTTTAAACAACAGGATGGATTTCAAACATTTTAAAATGTCCTATATAAAGCTGTAATTTTTAATTCCGGGATTTTGGTTGGGAAACAACTTTTTTCACAATATTTTCAATATAAGTCCATGTTTCTACATAGCCCCCATACAAAGGATATGTGTCATTTTTGGTCTGTTAAAGGTCTTAGCCGAATTTTTTGGTTTGGTACTTCGATTTTTCTGAACAGAAATGTACCACGGAAGACACCCATATACAAGTCCCAATTGATTTTAGGTATTTTGAATGTCCACCTCATGATGGATGTTCAAACTTAATGTATTTGTATACCCTTAGCCTTATGGTTAATGAGGGCATATACACTTTGATAAAGCTACTAGCAGACTGACCGGTATTCTTTCTTCTTCTTACGGGACACCTCAGATGTGAATGGAAAAGACTGAAGGAGTTCTCAAAAAAAAAAAAAAAAAAAAAACACACACACAAAATTCTCAGAATCATAAGGGGATCAAACCCAAGACTTAATCTAAATTTCCCCTAATTCTATCTTTCTCTTCCATTTCTAGAGCGCACAACAGGCATCAACTGGCTTATGTGTATGTCCTTCTTTTGTTGGATATGTGGCGGAATTATCCACTTCTCTTTTCAACCTAACCATATGCACTTTATTACGGTGAATCATCGAAATATTGGTTTTAGGCCTCATGAAAATTTGGAGTCGAGTTACAAATGTCAGTGGTTCGTCTGTCTGGCCGGCTGTTGCGCACCATAACTCTCGAAAGGAGTAACCGATTTCATCCAAACTTTGCTTCTTCCAAACATATTCCCAAAATATTAGGCGAAAAAATGTTCAATTTGAACCAAACATTGCATAGCCCATCATCTCTACCAAACCTAAATCAACTGCGAATTGGTTCACTCCTTCTATGACCTACCCCACAAAATTTTCAATATTTATAAATCCAAAATAAGGCGAATGGAATGTCCGATTTGAAACAAACTTTGCACAGCCTATCATCTTCAACAAGTCTAGATCAAGATGGGACACATTGGTCCACTCCTTCTGGTAGCTCCCCCACAAATGGTGACCATTTTCAATATTTATGAATTCAATATTAGTCGGAAAGAATGTCCGATTTGAACCAAACTTTCCAAAACCTATTATCATCGCCAAGTCTAGATTAAGTCCAGAGGTGGAACCCGTTGGGCATCTTTTTCTGGTACCTCCCCCACAAAGGGAATGCGGGAGTGCTTTCTGGAAGCGATCTTGGCCCGGTGGCTAGGTTCCCATTTATGAATGTGAATTGAAATTGGAATAAACGATTTGACCAACATTAAATCCGAAACCATTTAGAAAAAAAATATATTCCTTATATAACGCGAACGCACATAGTAATATGTTTAGCAATCCTAGATCAATTCGGAAGATGGGACCCATCGTTTGGCTTCTACCCAAAAAAACCATTAAGGAAAGTAGTAAAGTCGGACGGGCCGACTATATGATACCCTTCACCACTTTGGGTATATTCAACAGATAAATACTAACAGACGTCGCATTTTTAAAGGACCAGTAAAATGAAATTGAATCCAAAAACATGTGATTCTGCAATCGATACTAAACTTTATATGGGAGCTATATATGTAAATCTGAACCGATTTTCAGAAAACTTAACACACATCATTCTAGACCTAATTCATTACGCTGTGCCAAATCGAAAAATATATAGGGACTTTGGTGCACCATTTACATTAAATCGGACGAAAATATGCATGAGAGCTATATCGAAATCTGAACCGATTTTCAGGAAACTTAACACACATCATTCTAGAACTAATTCATTAAGTTGGAGCACCATTTACATTAAATCGGACGAAAATATATATGGGAGCTATATCTAAATCTGGACCTCATAGGGTTCGTCCCAAATAAGTGAACTATGCCAAATTTCATCAAATTCGGATCATAAATGCGACCTGTACTTTGTTCACAAAAATACATGGACGGACGGACATGCGTAAATCGGCTCAGAAAGTGATTCTATGCATATTCTCAAAAGGAACCATTTGTCTATCACGTTTCGTCGACATATCAGACCTTAATATTTGTACTAAATATTTTAAGTACAATTATTGGCAAAATAGGTCCAATATCTCTGGCACCTCTGCCATAAGCTGTCACGATTTTGAAAATTAACAAATTCAATAAAAAAATTTCCCACCCCGATAGTTATTCCTTAGACCTCTGCAAACCATAGGCTGAGAGTATAAATCTGTCCGCCACGACAACTTACAATTTTTTACTTGTTTTTAGTTATTTTTTAGAAATGTATTTATTCCTTCAAGATAATTTGTAAAATAAATATTAACACTTAGGCTTATACGTATACTCTCTTTGTATGTGCGCATTCACACAAATACACACAATGCCAGAGTATTCTTAACCATGAAAAAGGGCAATTCTTGAAATATCTAAAGCCCTGATAGGTTTATTTTTTGTATTTATATTAACAATTATTTAAACAGCTGTATTTTATTTCCATCACACAAACACCTACACTATGTAGGCGGGATGAAGCAGTTTTTTTGGTTCCTGTTTATTTGTTGATGATTGTTTGTTTGTATTTTTCACTCTTCTGCTGGTTTTCTGTTTTCTCAGTTTTTTTTTTGTTGTAATAAAAAAGTAAATAACCCTTTTTATACGAAAATGCTTGTAACATTACAAACAAATAAAAATAAATAAAAAACACATCAGAAAAAAACGAAATGCAAATAAAAGTTTACATTTTCACAAAGAACACACACATACACACACACTTCAATAAAAAATATTGCGAATATTTACGTGCTGCTACATTTATTGACAGACATTTAACTCGAGTAGCAATTCAGCACAGTTCATATCGCAGTCAGTATACGATATGTAGTGCGATATGATGGTAATGGACCATTAACTTGGAAGAAAACATGGCAAAGGAAAGTATTTTTTCAGGTTCACAAATTGCCAAGTGAAAATGGCAAATTTGGTTTTAAATATAATAGAGCTTTCAGAATATTCTTTAAAAATGTATTACAACACTTTTTATAGGGTTAATTTTACCTTTTAAAAAAATATATATGAAAAAGAAGCATCTACAGTGGTGGAAAATTTAATAAGAACGCTTGATTTTTTTCTACCAAAAGGTAAAACCAATAGATAAGTAATTACGATCTATTTATGCCATATTACAAATTAAGTAATTATTTCATTATCTCTTCAATATATTTCAAATTCCCATTCAAATCTAAATATGGACATTTTGCCCATTCGATAAAATTAAGTCCCATTATCATCAATAATTTCCCCGGTCGCCATATAATCTTCTTAAATCATCAATTATAAACTCATTTATTCACAAGTAATTTGTTAATTTAGTCTATGCCAGAAGAAGAGGAAAATTCATTTAAAATTATGCAAATCAAAGAGAATTTCTCTTTTTCGCACACACACACACACACATACATACACACAGAAACCGAATACAAAAGTCATTGATTAATTATATTTGCCAATACTAATAATACCTCCATAAAAGGTCATTGAAAGTAGTTATCGTTTGTCGTTGTCATTTTGTTTGTATGTGTCTGTGTGTGTATGTGTTTGAAGTGAAATCTAAACACACATTAATTAACCTTATTAAACGTACCATAATAATGATGATAATAATTTATGCAGTATTAATTCGCTGCTAAGTGAATACGCCACAAGAGTTCATAAATGATAAAGAATGGCAATGGTGGTGATGATGACGATGACAATTATCGTGTGGCCATAGCCATGACCAATGACATAAATGGTTGGGGGAGGGGAGAAGTCTTTATGCGCAATTTGAAGTGTAGTGAAAGAAAAATATGTGTCAATGTTATTAATTATTTGACACATATTAATAAAAATATGTGTCAAATAATTAATAATATATATAGTTGACAACAAATATTATTAGAATATCTATAAATGGCTTTTGAAGAAAGAGAAAGTTATTTTTCAGTGTGACAAATTCATTAACTTTAAGTATCCACTCTAAATACAGATATTTTCTAAATGTTCACATTTGTCACAATTTTTAAATTTTAAAGCAAATTAAAACGTTTTTTTTTTGTTAAAAACACAGAATTTTTGTAAGTAGATTTACCAGATATAAGTTTGCCCCAAAATTAAATGGGAATACAGGTATATGAGAAAAAATCAGAAACTGGGATCATAATTTGAGTTATAGAGGTCTTCTACCCAATAGGGATATATCAAATATCAAATATAGGTAAAAATTCTCCAAACACAGAATTTTTTTCTAAGAACAAATTCATACTTTGTTATGTTCGACCGAGCCCTTTGCTGTCATTCAAAAGACCTAAATAGATTCGAAATATTATATGGAGGCTATGATATGTAAATTGTTGCCATTGAATGAATGATATTCAAAATCGTGGATCTATGTTTATAAATATTAAATATAAAATTAGAACAAATAAAAATAGAGAGCCATAAATTATAAAATAATGGGGATGCCGTTACATGGGGATAACCCCGAAACTGGAACCAAAATTTATGTTATTGAAATTTTTATCCAATGTATAATATGGGTGAAACGTTCTCTAAATACCGAGAATTTGGTAATATGGGGGTACCCTAAATAGATCACCAATATCAATAATTTTTTTAGGTAGATTTGCTACACAATGTGAACCCAAAATACCATATTAGCGCCAACTCGGATGAAAAAACCTACTTAAAATTTCAAAAGTTGACCATTATATAGGGGTTATATCAAAAAGTGTTGCGAAAATTTTTCAAAGTATTTGACATCCAATGAGAACCAAAAATTTGAAATACAATGAGAACCAAAAATATCAAATAGAAGTCAATTCTGCAAATATGTTTTTCATCCTCCACAAACCCAGAATGAGAAATTTATACAACTTCGATGGAAAATAGGACTAAAAATTGCGGCCAGTGTCAAAAAAATTAATATTCTTAGCTTTTCAAAATGATGGTAAAAAGTGGCTTAAATTTGAAAAATTCCGAAAATGTGGCTAAAATTTAAAAAATACCGAAAATGTAACTTAAAAATTAACAATAAAAAACCCTCAGCCTATGATTTGTGGGGGTCTTCGGAGATACACACAGGTTTTATTATTTGATTTATATAAGGTATATGTATTTATCAACGATGTTTCGGATTTAATGTTGATCAAATTGGTTATTCAATTAGCTTCGAATAAAATTTACAAGTCTTAATATAATGATCCTTTTTGGGACCAGAGAAGAGGGCAGACGGTTCCAACCTTCGCATTTGGTAACGTTAATATGATGCGCAAAGTTTGGTTCAAATCGGACATTTCAATCCCCTAATATTGGATATATAAATATTGAAAATGTTGACATTGTGGGTCCCATCTTCGAACATGATCTATGCTTGGTAAAAATAACATGTTTTACAAAGTTTGGTTCAAATCGGATATAAATATTGAAAATGTAGACAATTTATTTTTTGGGGGAGGTACCTGAAGCAGTGAACCAATGGATCCCATCTTCATTTGGGCTTGGTAAAAATAACATGTTGTGCAAAGTTTGCTTTAAACCAGATATTCCGTTCGCCTGATATTGGATTTATAAATATTAAAAAAATTGACCAGTTGTGGGGGAGGTACTAGAAGGAGCGGACTAATGGGTACCAGAAGGAGCAGATCAATGCCGACTCCAAACCAATATTTCGATGAGGCACATTTTTGTCGTAAATCTATATACCCTCATCCAATCCGAAATTGTGACAGTTTGTGGGAAAGGACCTAAATCAATGGTTCGTATAAATATTAAGCTTTGCCAAGACCAGATCCCAAATGTTTTGTTTGCAAAGTGTGGGTCAAATCGTATACTTTGTTTGTTTGATAATATAAATTTAAATTCAAAATGTTGAAGATTTCGGTGAGGCACATGACCATTGTATAAAAGTGTCCGATGGACCCCATATGACATACGGGTAAGGGCTTATGAGTCCGCTGATCACTTTTATAAATTCAAATCATTAAAAATAATCTTAAAAATCACGCTATTGGCTGTGATGGCTCTTCAAAATATATTTTACAACAGAAAATTTGTTCACAAAATATATTCATAAAAATTAAGGTGGCGAAGATATTTTAAAATTTATTTTGAAATTTCTTTACTATTATTGGACTATTCGCTTTATTTCAATGCTCAAATATAGAAGAAAACAAAATTGCTGGGTACCCACTAAAACAAGGCACAAAAACCACCATAATCATTTCATCACTTTGTATCTGATATGATGTTATTCTGCCCGCAGCTTGGTATAATTATTTTCACTTTTTTTCACTCGAATATAATATTATTTTTTCCTGCGAAAAGAATAAAAAATGGAGGTTGGATGAGTTTGCGAGAAATGAAATTAAAAACTTCTGCTGCTTTGTTCTTTTCAATTTATAAATGGCCTAAGGTGTTGCTGCTGCAACAAACAGACAAAGAACACGTTTAAACAATATATACATACGTATGTATACGAATATAACAAAGCATCTTATTTGATGTTTTCAAAAATTTATATAAATGATATTTTTAGCACTTTTCTACTACTTTGAAATATAGTAAAAAATTAGATACCATGAACTTGAAATTGAACATATAATACATTTAATAACATGTAAGGTATAAATATTTTAAATATTATTTTAGAAAAAAAACTTCATTAGTTTGAATTTTGCCTGTAAGTGCGATGATCATTTGAATGAGTTTTAGGTCAGTTTTTTTCTCTTTCGAGTCGCTTAATGAAAAGGATCTTAATGATCTAAGTTTTGCAATGAAAAGGAAATCCAGGAGAAGACCCTACTCACCCACCTTTACATTTCATAATAATCAAAGTCAGAGACTAGAAAAAGACAGATCTAAAAATAACCAGTGAGCGGAGTAGTATAGTCGGACGGGGCCGACCATATGATACCCTACACAACTACCACGAAAAGCAAACTTTCTGCGGTTCTATATTCTGAGCCTGGGCAATATTTCGTGATATTTGCTCCCTTTTTTACCGATTATAGATCAACAACTCCAATTTCTAAGCCTAGCATATTTTCCAAAATGTTTTTCTTGAATTAGTTTTTGCGCCATAAAATAAAAAATTGGTCACTTTATTGGTTGATTTGACCCTCGGAATATTGACCGATCATCATCTAAACAGCCGGTCTAAGTATTTGGTCAGATCCCCTTCACCTTGTAAAATATGCGATGTTCTGCATATAATAATTGCCTCAGGAGCGACTAGAAAATCTGACAAAATTAAAGTTTTCGGTTCAATGCACGCCCTGAATGAAATCTCAACTTCACCGAAAAGTATCGGCGTCGTCCTTGACCATAATCGGAACGTCATGTACAATTTCAAAGCGATCAACGCGACATTTCCGTCCTCTAATGGAATAATAGTAATACTATGCACATAGTCACCTTTATCTAATTACGTATAATTGCCACCTCAGAGTATATACAGCCATATAATTGGTATCAATTTGAAGGTCAACAACTCCTCTTGGATATACTATCAATTTCTAGGGTACATATCCTTCAGGAGCAAGTATATACGCCAAAGAATAATTTTTTTTTTAATTTTTCACCCAAAAGTCAGGGTCCATTTGACCCACTAAATATCTTTATCAAAACAGGCATGCTTATTCTTTGGCCCGATCTCCTTTCCGAAATTTCACGATGTTCGGACCATAACTGCGGCCTCTGGAACGACCAGAAAAACCGACAAAAATTATGTATTTGGTCCATTTCATCTCCGAAATATTAACCGATCTTTACCAAAAACAATAGGGGTCTTCATTGGCCAGAACCCATCCTACATGCAAAATTTCGTGAAGATTGGTCCATAAATGTGGCCTGTATCGTGTTTACAAATTATAATGGACAGACGGACGGACGGACACACATATGACGATTGGTATACTTAAAGGTGGGTCTAGGACCAATATTTCGCGGCGTTACAAACTTTTGGGGCTGCAAAAATCTATAATACCCTGACAACATAGTTGTGTAGGGTATAAAAATGTTAAAGAAATAATTTAAAATTGGGTTTAGAAAACTGTAATGAAAATTCATCGACGTATATTATCCTCAGGGTTTGTTATTCATATAATGAGTTTCAATTCAGGATTTGGAATTGCTAAATTGAGCTTTAGTGTTATGTAAGGAATTTAAGGCCTTTGCAAAATGTCTACTGTTGATAATATACAAATTTGTATTTATTGATTATTTATTTTTTTGTATGAAATTAAATAAATTAGACCCATTAAGTTATGCCGCTATTAATCAAATAGCTCTAATCGAAAAAGTTAAATCAAAAAGTATTTAATAACTTCCAATCCTGTATTAGAGGTTATGTTATATTCATATCCAAAATCTGACATATTTTGAAATGTCATAATAAATAATAACATATACCAAACATTTATAATTATCTTCAAAATGTATCTCATGTGAAAAAGATATAGTATATGCAACATACTCATATTATGTCAAGCTAATAACAAATTTCTCAACAGAAACAAAATTAATTGTTTTATATTTAGCTGTGCGTGTGAGAGTATTTTTTTTTTTAATAAAATTATATTGCACTTTCGAAACATGGGCGATGGATGGATGGACGGATGAATGGGTTGGCTGGCTGGCTGACTGCCTGAATGGTTCGTTAACATTTATTTAACCATAAAAATTAACATAAATTCATTTAAGCAGCAGCAACAACAATAGCAACACAAGTCAAACATATAATAATATTTCCACATGACACGAAACTTCGACTAAGAGTTCAATGACCGTAACGAAAAGAGATATAGAGAGAGCGTTTAAAGTTTTTAAAGTACAATTTTATTTTTTTTTAATGATGAACTTTTTTAAATGATTTTTGTTGGTTATTATTTTATTCATATAGGTCAATGTGACGATGTGTTTTTTTTATACCCTTCACCACACTGTGGTACAGGGTATTATGTCTTTGTGCATATGTTTGTAACAGGCAAAAATAATCGAGATAGACCCATGGTTCCTTTTGAGAATATGCATAGAATCACTTTCTGAGTCGATTTACGCATGTCCGTCTGTCCGTCCGTCCGTCCGTCCGTCCGTCCGTCTGTCCATGTTAAATTGTAAACAAAGTACAGGTCGCATTTATGATCCGAATTGGATGAAATTTGGCATAGGTCACTTATTTGGCCCAAGGACGAACCCTATTGAAATTGGGAAAAATCGGTTCAGATTTAGATATAGCTCCCATATATATATTTAACCGATTTAATGTAAACAGTCCCTATATAACTTTCGATTTGCACGAAATTTAGTACAGCCTAATCATTTAGGTCTAGAATGATGTCTGCCAAGTTTCGTGAAAATCGGTCCAGATTTAGATATAGCTCCCATATATAGTTTCGTCCGATTTCATGTAAATGGTGCCCCAAAGTCCCTATATATCTTTTGATTTGCACGAAATTTGGCATAACGTACTGAATTAAGCCTAGAGTGATGTCTGCCAAGTTTCGTGAAAATCGGTCCAGATTTAGATATAGCTCCCATATATAGTTTCGTCCGATTTCATGTAAATGGTGCCCCAAAGTCTCTATATATCTTTCGATTTGCACGAAATTTGGCATAACGTACTGAATTGAGTCTAGAATGGTGTCTGCCCAGTTTCAAGAAAATCGGTCCAGATTTAGATATAGCTCCCATATATAGTTTCGTCCGATTTCATGTAAATGGTGCCCCAAAGTCCCTATATATCCTTCGATTTGCACGAAATTTGGCATAACGTACTTAATTGGGCCTAGAATGATGTCTGCCAAGTTTCATGAAAATCGGTCCCGATTTAGATATAGCTCACATATATAGTTTCGTCCGATTTAATGTAAATGGGGCCCCAAAGTCCCTATATATCTTTCGATTAGCACGAAATTTGGTACAGCCTAATCATTTAGGTCTAGAATGATGTCTGCCAAGCTCCGTGAAAATCGGTCAAGATTTAGATATAGCTACCATATATAGTTTCGTCCGATTTCATGTAAATTGTGACCAAAATCCATATATATCTTTCGATTTGCACGAAATTTGGCATAACGTACTGAATTGAGCCTAGAGTTATGTCTGCCAAGTTTCGTGAAAATCAGTCCAGATTTAGATATAGCTCCCATATATAGTTTCGTCCGATTTCATGTAAATTGTGCACCAACATCCATATATATCTTTCGATTTGCCCGAAATTTTGCACAACGTACTGAATTGAGCCTAGAGTGATGTCTGCCAAGTTTCGATAAAATCGGTCCATATTTCTATATAGCTCCCACATATAGTTTCGTCCGATTTCATGTAAATGGTTCACCAAAGTCGCTATATATCTTTCGATTTGCACGAAATTTGGCATAACGTACTGAATTGAGCCTAGAGTGATGTCTGCCTTGTTTCGTGAAAATCGGTCCAGATTTAGATATAGCTCCATTTTATTATAGATTGATTTTATGTAATTGACGCACCAAGGAACCAATAGGAACAAAACGTTCTAAAGTTAGTATAACCTAACCTGTGACAAGTTTGTTTGAAATCGCTTAATATGTGGATATAGCTTACATATATTTTTTCGCCCGATATCAAGCAAATTGGGCATCATACTCCTCATGTTAGTCAGATTGACATCAAATTTTGCACAACGTACAAAATTGAGCATAGAATTACGTAGTTGCGTTTTCTAGAAGTACAGACATAGTCAACCGGATGACCTATTTATATTTGTTTGAAGTCGATTTACACACTTTATGGACAAATCTAGGTAGATTCACATTTAGATAAATATCACATATTTTATTTCATCCAATTTCATGTTAATAGTCCTGTTTAATGTACCCATAGTGGTGAAGGGTATCCTAGAGTCGGCCCCGTCCGACTTTACTACTTTCCTTACTGGTTTTTATTTCGATTATTTTATTGATATTAACAATAAAATGCCGCGTTGGAGGTTGATGGTTAACCCGATGAGTTTAATTGGGAAAGTAATTGGAATTGTTTTTTAAGAGTTATGTACTGCAATATAAAGTGAGATTGCTGAGAAAAAAATTAATAAGAAATGGGCAATTTAAAATCACATCAAAGATAGATAGTTAGTTAGATAGATGAACAGATAGATAGAAGGCACTTAATGTACTTAAGAAGGTATATTTCAAGGTTTAAAAAGCAAGAAAAATAAGTTACAAAAAATTTTTATTGCTGTTTTGCTGTTGTTTTTTGTGATCAAAGAAAAGTCCTTATTTTTGATGGCGGGCATGATAACTCGTCACTGGAACATCGGAATCCAAAAATACCAAAGGTGTTAGAAAGAATACATGTCTGGCTCTCGTATGAACTAGGATTATTGACTTCGCACAACAATTAACAAAATGGCAGAACTTCGATTTTTTTGGAAAATCGCCTATTTTTGACCACAAATTAAGTTAAAAAATAAGAAAGATCTTCACCAATTGGCTTTATCCTAGTTCATACGATAGCTATACACTCACAGAGAAACGTCCCAAAATTTGAAATCGATTGGGTTATTCGTTTTTGAGTTATCCCGCCGCGCTCAAGAACCCCAAAATACCGAATATTGGGGGGTACCTTGTGTGGGAGCTATGCCTAAAGGTGGACCGATAAAGCTTATCTTTGAAATTGACCTGCATGCAGACAAAAGGCGAAACTATCTCAATTCCTTTTGAGGCTAGAGTGATTACAACAGACAGACAGACGGACATGGCTATATCGTCATAGAATTTTACGCTGGCCTTGGTCAAACGGAATGAGATAGACTCATTTCTTAAACTAATGGTGACTGGAGATGACAAATGGATCACATACGATAACCCTGTGCGAAAACGATAGTGGTCAAAGAGCGGTGAAGCACCTCAGACGGTGGCCATACCAGGACTAACGACCAGGAAGGTTCTGCTATGCATCCTGTGAGACTAGAAAGAGATTATTTATTGTAAGTTGCTTCCATATGTCCAAACGCTAAATTCTGATCTCTACTGTCAACAACTGGACCGTTTGAAGATAGCAATTGACCAGAATTGGCCAACAGGAGAGGTGTCGTGTTCCACCAGGACAACGCTAGGCCACACATATCTACCGTGACTCGACAGAAGCTTAGGAAGCTTGGTTGGGAAGTTTTAATGCATCCATACCAGCCATACAGTCCGGACTTGGCACTAAGCGATTATCATCTTTTTCTTGCATTACAAAATTTCTTTAATGATAAAAAATTGATATCTAGGGAGGATTGTAAAAATCGGAGGATTGTAAAAAAATGCAAATGGAAAGCAGGACTTCTATGAGAGAGGCATTATGAAGTTACTTTTAAAATGGCAACAAAACGGTGCATGTATGGCCAAATCGGACATTCCGAAGTATGTTTAATAACGTCCTATAGGCCTTATGTTTTTTTTCTCGGAACTAATATATCGAAACTGTTCTGTAATAATATTTTCCATCCTTCAGGACCCCTTAATAATATATTACAGCCGATACCAATACGAAAATGGCGCGGAACCTTTATATAGAAGCTATACCTCAGCCTTATGACTAATGAGGAAATATACAGTTTGTTACGGCAAAAATGTGATTCATAAAAATATTGGTATTAGACCTCATGTTTCTTTGGACCAAACTTTGTCCATCGTAATATATCTTCTAAAACTTAGCTCAAGTTCGAAGATAGGGGAATATTAGACCACTCTTCTGCTACCTTACCCACAAAATGGTGAAAATTTTGCAAAAAATTAATTTTGTAATATCATCCAAACAGGCTATCCGATTTGAACCAAACGTAATAACTTTACCAAGCCAATACATATTTTGAAGATGGCTCCCATTGGCCCACTCCTTCTGGTACCTCCCCCACAAGTGGTCAAAATGTTCAATATTATATATAAATCAAATATCGGACAAAGGAAATGTCCGAATTTGATCAAACTTTGCACAACCCATTATCTTTACCAAGTCTATATCAAGTCCTAAGATGTGACCCATTGGTACTCTTAATCTGGTATCTCACCCAACAAATGGTTAAAATTTTTAAATCCGAAGACTTCCGCAACCCAAAAGCTAAGGGTATACATCTGTCGGCAAAACCGACAGACACTTTACTTGTTTTGGTACAGATTAGACACGCAGTGATAAGCGTTTTATGGGGGCTATATCATAAAAATTGCTGGAAAAACGTGTCCAAACTCTCAAAATTTCCGAAATTTAGGATATTTGGGGCTACAATAAGAAATGGATAAAATCCATTAATTTTTATTGGAAAGCTTTCTACACTCTAAAAATAAATATAAAATTACAACCATTTGATTGAAACCCATAGCCTTATATGGATGCTATCCTAAAACTGGACTGATATATATCATTTTCAATACTAAACATTGTAGAAGAACCAACAATGTATATGAAAAATTTCCAAGCTCCATTCGAAATATTACGATTTCTGTCGATGTTTCAACAGACAGACGGACATTGCAAAATCGATACTTTAATAAAGAATATATTATTCTTCCAAATTTTACTATTAGAAATTGATTATAATTTCAAATTCATAATATTCCCAGAAATTCTATTTTCAAAAAAAATTATAATTTTATATTGACCTACATTTACAAAGATGAGACAAAAAACCCCACAAATTAAGCTAACACAGAAACTGTTCAAAAGTCTTCTCCACAGACCACATTGATGTCTGTCGTTGGGGAGGGAGAAATCTTAGATTTTTGTTTTACGAATCCAAATCTCTTTTTTTCATATTTTAAATAATCGTGACTATTCAAACAATCAAATTAAAAAAAAAACTGAATGAAATGCCGACAAACACCGGCGAACAGCAACTGGAGTCATTAAACTTTGAGCGGTCATTGTGCTAGATTTTCGTTTTTGTTTTTGTGTGGCCATTGCAGACATTGTTGGCGTTGTTGTATTTTTTTCTACTCCTCCATTTTTTTTGCTAATTTGTTATTTGAAACGCCATCTCACCAAAAAAAAAAAAAAACGAAAAAAACATCATCACCGGCAACGTCATGTGTGTAACTAAGAGCGTATCTATATCTATACATAAGTAGGTGTGAGTGAGTGTGTTTGTATTGTTCATATTCATTCACATGTGAAATGTGAATAGCCCAGCCAGTCAGCCAGCTACAGTACCACCAATGGATTATGAATTTCAAATATATTTTTTGAATATTTTCACACAATGGTTTGAAAAAAAAAATTATCCATTGAAATTTCGTTTTTAGGCAAACCCTTTTGACCAAAAAAAGAATAAATAAAATTTTTAATGTTTTATGGCAACAGCATTTTTTGTTTTCTTTGTGGAAAATCTCAATGATTACCGGCAAATTTTCTGTCCGTTTATTTGTTGTCTCTAAAAAAATTGAAAGCCTAAAAAATAATATAAAAAATACTTGAAAATGTTATTTTACATGATGATGCTGCTAAGTGGTTGTGATTTTGGCTTAGCCCGCCAACGGCAGTAGATTAAGCCCACAGAAGAACTTTATGGCAAAAAAAAAACATCAACCTCTTCAGCCACCAAAAATTGCAAAATCACATCGTTGAAATAACAAAATATTGACCAATAGAGTCACTTAACAACAAAAACCACAACAAAAACAACAACTTCCAATGGCTGACCACCAACACCACCGCCAACCGCCACTTTATTACGATAATCTTCATTATCTTCATCATCCGCAGCAGCAACAACACCAAACATTCGAGCCATGAATTTCAAAAAGTTTTTGCAGCAATCAAGCGCCCAATGACTGGATATTTTCAAGTTGTTGTTGTTCTTGTTGTTGCTGTTATTATTATTACTACAGCTACTGCCATTTGTTGTTGTATGGCTTCTAACGAAAATTTGATCATAATTTACTCATCATTATCAAGTCAATGGCTGACTGTTGTGTTGGAATACCAGCAGAGAAAAAAGTTATTTTTCAAATTAAATTTTTTGTTCACAATATTGAATATTGATTAAATTTGCCACCGAGAATAAAAACATGTTTTTTGCGGCTGAATTGTGGTAAGGTGCGTTGGAAGCTTTGCCGATTTATGCAAATAAAGGTGGCACAAAAATTGTTTTGCCACTTTTCGTCAATGAAATTAGTGAGAAAAATGCAGTAACATTATTTTACACAAGTAAAAACAATGACACGTTCGTCTGGATTACGATTTCTATAGGAAAACTTCAATTCAGCCTTGCTGAATTAGGGGTTTTAGAGGTAAAATTTAATTCAGCCAGGTTGAATTAGGTTTTCTACAGGAAAACTTCAATTCAGCTTGGCTGAATTAGGTTTTCTATAGGAAAACTTCGATTCATCCTGGCTGAATTATGTTTTCTATAGGAAAACTTCAATTCAGCCAGGTTGAATTAGGTTCTCTACAGGAAAACTTCAATTCAACCTGGCTGAATTAGTTTTTCTACAGGAAAACTTCATTTCAGCCTGTCTGAATTAGGTTTTCTACAGGAAAACTTCATTTCAGCCTGGCTGAATGAGGTTTTCCATAGGAAAACTTCATTTCAGACTGGCTGAATGGGTTTTTCTATAGGAAAATTTCAATTCAGCCTGGCTGAATGAGGTTTTCTATAGGAAAACTTCAATTCAGCCCGGCTGAATTAGGTTTTCTACAGGAAAACTTCAATTCAATATCAATTTTCAATAAGAAAAATTCAACTTAGCCTGAGTGAATTGAATTTTCTAGCAGAAAATGGACCATCTTTTGGAATCATGAGGTCAGAGTGTAGTTTAATTTAGATTATTTAGATATTATCAAATATTGACATACTCACTATTCGAAATTAAATTGGCATGTGGCTTACCTGAAAATATAGAATAAAAAATAAATTAAAACCACGATGTTGATATAAAAATATAGAAGCCTATAATATATCAAACATTTTTTAGATAAGAGTCCTTCTTTTTTTATTCTTACATTCGTATTCACAACAGGTTATCCTGACCTTTATTTAAAAATTAGAATTTGTACTTCATTTTCTAAAGGCCATAAAACCTAATTTTTAATAGTAATACCAACAAAAATATTGTATTTTATTTTTTTTTTTGTATTTGTATTTTTTTACATAAAAAAAATATATCAAAATTTATTCATTCATATCAATCATGTTGTACTCACTAAACAATTTACCTAACATGCCTACCTTCCTCTGCCGCACTTCACTCACCTGCCATCCTACCCCACCCACCTTATCATGCATTATATGCCAAAATTGTTATTTATTCAACGGCAAATAAATGTCCACAAAAGTTAAGTTCAAGGTTAATGTTCGACCGTCCAACAATATTGTTGTTGTTGATGCTATAATGTTTGCTTGTGTCAAATATTTGTTGTTGTTGTCGGTTGATGGTAATAGGTCGTTGCCATTGTTGTTGTCAAATTTGATATGTAGATTTTTCATTGTTGTTGGAATTCTTGCAAAAAAACACAGTATTTTTTATACAATTCAATGTGAATTTAAATGGTTTCATTGTGGTTTCTTTGCAATCATTTCGCTCCCTTCTGTGTCTCCTCCTCTCTCTCACTCTCCCACGCTTAATGTGTGTGCGAGTGGATTCAATAAATCACCCACGAAATTATTAATCACTTTGATGTGATTGGAATATTTTTGTATGCTGAGATTAACAGAGTGTTTGACAAAAAAGGAAGAGAGAGAGAGAGCGAGGAAGGGAGGCATGAGAGTAGGATGGCGATGAATGGTACCAACACGTTTTTTGTTATATAATTTATTAAGCCGGTATTTTTTTTTTCTTCATTTGGTTTCTCTTTATCCAATATTAAATTAATGGGCTACCAATAATATAAATTAGTTTGTAAGCTGATATATTTCTTTGGCGTTCTGATTGAAATACGACATGGCATTGAAGAAATATTTGGCAAACGAAAAAAGTTTGTAGATGTTTTGGATGAGAGATTTTGGGGTGTATTTGGGGTTTAATTAATATTGGATAAAAAATGGTAGGTTTGACGAGAAAAGCCTCAAAAACACAAATGTCTTTCAAAAACATCAGAGCTCAATTGAAAATCCCATTCATCAAACCATAACACACTTCATTCTGTACACAAATCGGTATGCTGTGAAACATTTCGTATCGGACGAAAACATATATGGAAGCTATATCTAAATCTAAAGCGATTTTCACCAATTTCAGTATGGTTCGTCCTTGGGGCAAGTAAATTAACTGTGCAAATTTTATCTCATTCGGATAAAAAATCCGAACTGTACTCATCATCAGATGGGCAGGCGACACGATAAACCTGTGCGAAAATGATCGTGGTCAAAGAGCGGTGAAACACCTCAAACGGTGGCCAAACCAGGACTAACGGGCAGGAGGGTTCTGCTATGCATTGGAAGGGGATTACTTGTTATGAGTTGCTTTCATATGGTCAAATGCTAAATTCTGATCTCTACTATCAACGCTAGGACACACACACACATTTACAATGACTTGCCAGAAACTTGGTTGCGAAGTTTTAATGCATTCGCCATACAGTTCTTGCATTGCAAAGTTTCTTTAATGATAAAAAATTGGTATCTAGGGAGGATTATGAAAATCGACTAGAATGAATAGTGGTAAGTTTCGGGAAAATCGGTACAGATTTATATATAGCTCCCATATATATTTTTGTCCGATTTTATGTAAATGGTGCACCAAACTCCTAATTTTTAAATTTTGCACAAAGTATCAAATTGCGACTAGAATGACGATATAGCTTCTATATATATATTTCGAACGGGTGTCTGTTTGAGATTAACGACTACAAATCTGCCCGACTATAAATCTGCCCGATTATAACTCTACCCGACTATAAATCTCCCCGAATAATATTACATTTTGCATAGGTTGCAGAAAGGCATGAGTATGATCATTCGGTTGAATATTTCCATGAATATATGATACATATGTACAATATACCCAAATTGGCGAAGTGTATCATATAGTTGGCCTCGTCCGACTTTTGAACTTTTCTTTCCGGATTTTCCTCTATCTTTTGGAAAACGTAAATAAATGGGTTTTAAAATGTTTACAGTAAATTCAGTACTTTTAAGTATTCTTTTCAGATATGGCACTCAATAAAAATATACTCAATGTTAATGCTATTTCCCCAATTTGTTATCTTTTTGTCCAGCTTCTTGGAAATTTAATTTAACTTTTCATACAAAATGTTTCTCAATGAATTCAATATGTTTTCCAAGACAAGCCATTATTTTTAAGTTCTTTTAATTAAAACTTTTCCTCAAAAGAAGATTTCCCAAAGCTCAAGAAGAATTAATCCATAGCATATCCTTTCAATTTCAAAGATATTTTTTGTTTTCATCCCAAAAACTATAAAACTTTATTTTTCTAGAATTAAAATTAAACTCTAGAGGCCAGTCCCTAAAGCAAAAACAACAATGTGAAAATAACCCCACACAATTTTCAATTTGTAATAACACATTAAAGCACGCCGTTTGAAAACATTTTGTTTTTTTTTTTTTGGTAATTTAAGCAAAAATCAACTCAAGTGGTAAATAACAACATCAACAATAACAACAAAACTCCAACAACCACGATTGACAAAAATAACCGATTTTTGTTTTGTTAACTACTTCTGTCCATTTTGTTTCTATCTGTCTGCCTGCCGATTCGACGGTGTCCAACCAATTTTGATCATTACCACAAACATTTTGTAAATAATCCACAAAATCAAATGAAATTGTTGTGGCCATTGGAATATGAAATTCTGTCGGGCTGAATAACAACACCAGCAGCAGCAACAACAACAAGTGAATCCAATTGGTTACAGATACAAAAATAAACTAGAAACTGTAATACTGTTGCTCTTCCCCTACTTCCGGATCAATTGATGTGTAAATATAGACTAAAACCACTGCGAGTGTTACAAGCTCACGCACACACAAATACACATATACACTTACAAACAAATGCAAATGGTGGGATATGTGTGTGGAAATGAGTGAACAACGAACGACAACAAAGTTGTTTAGTTGTATTTTGGCCACAGTGATAACATTAATATTTACCATTACAATAATAACAATAATAATAAAAACAGACAACATTTGTAGTTGGTAGTTGTTGGGTATTACAGCCGAAAGCAAACATTTATATAGTTACATAAAATGTACACAAATACGCACACCGCTCACTTACAGGAAATTTGCATAATGGGAGACAGGCAACATAAAATTTGTTTCTATGGTCAGTAATAGACAAGGAATAATTTTTGTATTGTTGCCATATTTATTCTTATTATTTTTATTTATATTAAAATTTCGACCAAAAATAATAAATATTGAAAAAAAACAAGAGAATTTAAAATTCAGAATTTCATTACAGCTACAAAATAAACCCTTTGGATGTTAATTTTTTTCTATAGAAAAACTTGAACCTGTGGGTATGTGAAGTTTTTCACGGAAAAACTAGATCCTGTGGGTTGTGAATTTTTCTCTGCAGTGAAATCTTGACATGTGGGTCTTTAACTTTATTATATAGAAAAAACTTGATCCCGTTGGTCTCTGATTTTTTTCTGTAGTAAAAACTTGACTCAGTGGTATCTGAATTTTTTCTAAAGAAAGCAAATTACCCTGTGGGTCTATCAATGTTTTTCTATAAAGAAGACGTATACCTGTGTGTCTTTAAATTTGTTCCTATAGAAATCATAGCCATGTAGGCCTCTGACTCTCTGTGGGTTGTGAATTTTTTCCTGCATAGAAATCTTGACCATGAAAATTTTGTATATTGAACTACCCGTGAACTTCAGATATTTGTCTTTAGTGGTATCTGAATTTCTATAAAAAAAAAACAAATTGACCTGTAGGTCTTTGAATGTTTTTCTTATAGAAAAACAGGTGTCTGAATTTGCTCCTATAGGAAATTTGACTCTCTGATTAAAAAAACACGACCATATGGGTCTCTGAATTTCCAAAACTCTGTGGTCCGTCGATTTTTTTCTACCATAAAACTTGAATCTATGAGTCTCTTTGAATTTTTTATATAAAAAACTTGAGACCCACAGGTCTCGTAAAATTGTTTCTATAGAAAAAACCGAACCAATGGGTCTTGTGAAAATGTTTCTATAGAAAAACTTCACCATATGGGTCTACGATTTTTTCTATAGAAAAACCTGACCCTATGAGTCTCGTAAATTTTTTATAGAAAAAATTGACTCTATGGACGTCGTAAATTTTTTTGTAGAAAGAACTTTACCTTGTGATTTTTTTTTCTATAGAATATAGTGGACCAAGTGGGTTTCGTGATTTTTTTCTATAGAAAAAACTTGACCCTGTTAGTCATAATTTTTTCGTCCATTGGGACGATTTTTTCTATAAAAAAATTAAGAGGTTCCCACGAAATATAGAGGGGCTCCGACGAAAGTCCAGGAGTTGTATTTTTATGGAAGACATGGAGATATTCGTATAGAAAACCATAAGTATATACTCATAGTAGGTCAGATCTAAAAAATCTCGAAGTAGTCTGGTGTGTTGTTTAGAAGCCTATTTTTGTCTTCTTTAAGAATATCCTTCGAGTCTTCTACAAGAAGATTTTCCGATCTTCAAAAGGAATACTCTTTAGACCTTCTGTATGTTGTACCTTCTGACCTTTTTGAAGAAATTCCTTTAGTGTTCTACATAAAAACCCATCTGATCTTCAAAAGGAAGTCCCTTCTGTTTTTCTATATGAATAATCTTCTGGTCATCAATAAGTATTTAAAGGACCCATTAGGTCTTCAGAAGAGTTCTCGAAGAAAACCGATGCCATTATGGTCTTCTATCAGATTAAACTTCTGGCCTTCTATTTGAAGCCGATCCGGATCTTCTGTGAGAAACCCACCCATCCCGGTCTGCTATCAGAAAACATTTATTGACTTCAGAAAGAACAAATTGGACAACATATATATGGGCTACAAATTTTATCTGTGGAAACTGGAAAATCACATTAAAAAAATCAAGTAACAACTCAGCTCAACTCAAAAATTCGGCCAAAAAATAAATGTGGTCGGAATTACCACAAATGGCAACTCTAGCACCAAATAATGCTAAATGTTGGTATATTTTCCCGATTTCGTACCTACAATAAAAATTCTTATTTTTAATGTTGTTGCAATTTACAGTGTTAAATAAGATATGGCGCCCAACGTAAAACTTTGCTATCTAACTGTTTGGCCCTATGAGTCTCGTAAATTTTTTATAGAAAAAATTGACTCTATGGACGTCGTAAATTTTTTTGTAGAAAGAACTTTACCTTGTGATTTTTTTTTTCTATAGAATATAGTGGACCAAGTGGGTTTCGTGATTTTTTTCTATAGAAAAAACTTGACCCTGTTAGTCATAATTTTTTCGTCCATTGGGACGATTTTTCTATAAAAAAATTAAGAGGTTCCCACGAAATATAGAGGGGCTCCGACGAAAGTCCAGGAGTTGTATTTTTATGGAAGACATGGAGATATTCGTATAGAAAACCATAAGTATATACTCATAGTAGGTCAGATCTAAAAAATCTCGAAGTAGTCTGGTGTGTTGTTTAGAAGCCTATTTTTGTCTTCTTTAAGAATATCCTTCGAGTCTTCTACAAGAAGATTTTCCGATCTTCAAAAGGAATACTCTTTAGACCTTCTGTATGTTGTACCTTCTGACCTTTTTGAAGAAATTCCTTTAGTGTTCTACATAAAAACCCATCTGATCTTCAAAAGGAAGTCCCTTCTGTTTTTCTATATGAATAATCTTCTGGTCATCAATATGTATTTAAAGAACCCATTAGGTCTTCAGAAGAGTTATCTGATCTTCTCGAAGAAGACTGATGCAATTTTGGTCTTCTATCAGATTAAACTTCTGGCCTTCTATATGAAGCCGATCCGGATCTTCTGTGAGAAACCCACCCATCCTGGTCTGCTCTCAGAAAACATTTATTGACTTCAGAAAGAACAAATTGGACAACATATATATGGGCTACAAATTTTATCTGTGGAAACTGGAAAATCACATTAAAAAAATCAAGTAACAACTCAGCTCAACTCAAAAATTCGGCCAAAAAATAAATGTGGTCGGAATTACCACAAATGGCAACTCTAGCACCAAATAATGCTAAATGTTGGTATATTTTCCCGATTTCGTACCTACAATAAAAATTCTTATTTTTAATGTTGTTGCAATTTACAGTGTTAAATAAGATATGGCGCCCAACGTAAAACTTTGCTATCTAACTGTTTGGGAGTGGTTTATTTAATAAAAATGTTTATGTGTATGTTTGCATTTGCTTTTTTTTGTTCACAACATAATGTTGGTGATAATTATGGTGGTTTCTGTGGTGCCAACTGGACACTAAATAGGAAACGGAATGTATGAATGAACAAATGGCCAGCAAATATAACGATAAAAAGCTGTAATCCCTTATGGGGACAATTTTAAACATTAACTATGACCCACAAAAACAAACATTTTATGTTGCTATTTGTTTGTTACTATTTATTCATTGCATTTAGACATAAAGTGTAACGAAATTCTACATTAGCAAATGTTACACTAAGGTGCATTAGGGGCAATTGGGAAGTGGTCGGTTGGATTAATGAAAATGACTACCACATTGAAAACTTTTCCATTCCAACCCATTACATTATAACCAACAGCTATTCAAAGCAATTCACATTTGTTTGAAGTCATGCACTGTTTATTTGCCTAAAATATTTAGCAACGGGGGAACACCTCCCTCGGTGATGCAAAATTTTCCAAAAAAAAAACATCATTTAATGGCAAATGCAGGAGGGTAACTTTATGGCCACACATGCACACATATATAAATTTTTGTTCTTTTTTTGGTTTTAAAAATATTCGCATGACTGCAGAAGAGCACCAGCCAACCCTTTTATTCCTAATCTAAATAGAACTTCCAAATTTGTGTGGCATCCAACGAAAACATTGTTGTAATTTAGATAACTCGCGCAATGTTGTTGTTGTTGTAGTTTCTGGTCAATGGATTTTTATTTCCGCCCATTTTTAACCGAGATTTGTGGCCAAAAATTACATTTTGGTTTATTATTAACGAAAAACAAAACCTCAAATCTAGGTAGATAATGAACACCACGTGTAGTTGGTGGTGTAGTTGTTATTGTTGCTGTTTTTGATATGTAATCAAGCAGAAAAAAATGTTGTTAAACATTGATTATGTTTAAATATTGCGGTCAGATGCAATCAGCGGCCTTTTTTAGGCATTTCAGGGCTAATGGGATGAAGGTGAACTAAAAAGATAGGAAAATTTTAAAATAAAAAAATAGAACATTATTTCTATAAAACATAGTTCCGATCGTCTATGAATTTTTCTATAAAAGACTTTAGCCTATGGGTCTCCACATTATTTTCTATGGAACAAACTTTTTTATAGAAAAAACTGTACCCTATGAGCCTCATGAATTTTTTTCTATAGAAAAAACTTGACCCTATGGGTCTCGTGAATTTTTTCTATAGAAAGAACTTGACCCTGTGGGTCTACAAATTTTTTTCTATAGAAAAAACTTCCGATCGTCTATGAATTTTTCTATAAAAACTTTAGCCTGTGGGTCTCCACATTATTTTTTATAGAAAAAACTTTACCCTATGAGCCTCATAATTGTTTTCTATAGAAAAAACTTTGCCTGTGGGTCTCGTGCATTTTTTGTATAGAAAAAAACATGACCCTATACGTCTCGTGATTTTTTTCTAAAGAAAAACTTTAACCTCTTGGTTCATGAATTTTTTTCTATAGAAAAACCTTGGCATATGTGTCTCTATACAAAAAAGATGACGCTGTGGGTCTATGAATTTTTTCTATAGAAAAAACTTGACATTGTGAGCCTACGAATTTTTTTCTATAGAAAAAACTTGACCTATAGGTCTTGTACATTTTTTTCTATAGAAGAAACTTGACCTATGGGTCTTGTACATTTTTTTCTATATAAAAAATAGGGGGTCTTCGAATTTGGAATTTTGTCAGTTCTAAATTGGCCCCTAATGGGTTAATTTAGTTATTTGTTCATCTGTTATTTGTCAAAACTAAATACATTGCCTGTCAGTCATCCCCATTTTTTTTTTTTTTTTAAACTTGACCCTATGGGTCTCGTGAATTTTTTCTATAGAAAAAACTTGACCCAGAAATATTTTCTATAGGAAATTTTGAATTTGGAATTTGTCAATTCTTAATTGGCCCCTAATGGGTTAATTTAGTTATTTGTTCATCTGTTATTTGTCAAAACTAAATACATTGCCTGTCAGTCATCACCATCATCAAAGCTGATGAACAAATTTATATTGAAATACAAATTTCCATCATATAACTGACATTTTACATTTTCTATATACACATATGTACGTGTATATAGAAAATGTCATTTATTTGCAACAATTAAATAACCATTGCAACAACAACAACAATTTACAACAATGTATTGTCGTGTTATTGGATTTAAATTTGCAATCACCTTTCACTTGATTGAGTTGTTGTTTGTTGAATGACACGACCATAAGGGTGATTGACAGTTACTGTGACTAAATGGTTGGGGTCGGATCGATCGGTCACTTGTGGACGGTGGAAAGTGTGTGTGTATGAGTGTGCAAAACACTTTGTAGAAATACTTTCAATGAATTGAATTGAAATTGCATTTGAACTAAAATGTTTTCAAAGACAGCAAATTTTGAAAGGTATTGAATTGCGAAGAAAAAAATTCTTCTATTCCTTAACCACTCGAAGCTGGTCGGGATAGAAATGCTGACCAGCATGGTTAAATGATTTCTTAGAATTTTCTGGGTTTTTGATACTTAAATGGAAATTGGTGATGACATTAAGTTGTGGGGATGTGATGTAAGTGATTGGAAAGTAAATGGAAAAGTGTTGCTTGAAGGAATAGAACGAAATTTAATTAAGAAAATTGGAAAGACTTTTTTCGAAATTTGAAATTATATTTAAAGAAAGAAAAAACTGGTATCATTGTTAGGTAACAATAAAGAAGGGATATATTAAATCATTTTTAAAATGTTCTCTAAAATTTAATAACAATTAAATCCATTGTTTTTTTATAGCATTTTCACCTTTTTCCAAAAGAAAAGAAAATAAAGAAGAGGTGCATTATGCCACTCACACACATATACCTCGAAAAAAAACAACAGCCAATTTAATGAAAGAAAGGAGCCTCTATATGGCTGCATTTTCTTCGCATACACCTTGTCACAATTTTACGTACACAGGCACACACACAGGCCGACATGCATAGGTATGTAATCCTGCCACCTTACTCAACCCTTACAGAGTTACATTATCACCCCTTACCCTGTCCTGTCTTATTGTTTATGGTGGCTGTAAATCTTAAATTGAGTTTTATTTTCTTTCTTTTTACAAAAGGTATTTTTCAGAAAATGTTCTTTTGTTTGTTTTTGTCAATACTCATTTTGTTCCCCTACAAAAAAGGGAGGATGACAAAAAAACAAAATAAAAAAATACTATAAAATAAAAAACAAAAAAAAAAGCAAAGAATGAAAAAAGGGGAAAAACAATACACACGTAAATCTGGGAAATTGAAAATGGTTGTAGTTTTTTTTCTTTTTGTTTTCCCCATTTCTACGAAATTCCAATTAACAAAAGCAGACATTTGTAAAATTGCGTTTAAACGATGCTTGAAGAGGTATATACGTATGTATATCTGATTGCCTCTGTTTGTGAGTATGGGTGTGCATTTGTAAGGTACAATGAAGTACTAAAACCAGCATTGTACAATGTCTTTTGTAATATTATTTCACGGCGTGGAAAAAAAGGGTTATAAAATTTATGTATCAATAAAATTTTGGAAAAGTATGATCTTTGAATCGGGGTGATTTGTTATTTATTTATTTATAGAGTTGTAAAAATAAAATATGCACAATACAATTTGTAATATTATGTTTAGGAAATGCTTTTCAAATAAAAAATGAGCAACAAAGATTGAAGTAGAAAATTGGCCTTTATAGGCGTTGGATTTTCTTAGAATTAATAGCAGTGGCTATGGTTAGAAGTATGACCTCACAATGGGTAAAAATCCGATATTTCAACCTCGACATAAGTCACTGGAAACTTTAGCTTATAAAGTTTAATGTTAAAGATATCGGGAAAGAAGTCACGAGAAAATAGGAGATTTTCTGAAATTTTGAAAGTGGAGATGGGAGATCTTTACAAAAAAATCTGAAGCCATACATCAATGTATTCTGGTAAATTCAGTGCTTTTAACTACGTCAAGGGACAAATGGTATTGAGATATTCGTTATAAGTTAAATCAAATATAGTGCATTTTCAAAGCAAGAGCTTTCGCTTAAAGACGAAGTTCGTCCAAAAATGTTGCATGTTATTACATTGAAACCTAAAATTGTGTGGTCTTTCCGAAATTTTGGTCCATTGACAGTTAGCTCCTAAAATGTTGGACTGATTACGACCATTTTTACGATATGTCAAGTTTGAATGACATTATATATTCCGTTAACTTCATACGAGATTTACAAATGTTCGACATTTTGACCCTTTGTGGTAGAGTTACTAAAATAAGTGAACCAGATCTTCAAACTTTATAAAGACTTGGTTAAAATATAGTTTGGAAAAAAATCATTATTTTTTCGGTAGATGGCTGTACTGATAGATTTCACGTAAAGTATCGATCAAACAATTTCAGATTTATGCTCGTTGGAAGGGTGATATTTAGCAGTAAAAAAATATATATTTTGCTGTTTTTTGTTTGGTGCATTCAGTTGTGAGTTACAGGGTGTTAAAAATGGAAGTGAACAAAGAGAAAATTCGGTATATTTTATAGTTTTTCTTTGACAAAGGTGAAAATGCAAGCCAAGCGGCTGGAACTGTTAATGATGTTTATGGTTCCGATTCTGTAACAGCCAATTATGTGCAATTTTGGTTTCGTAGTTTCTGTTTAGGATTTTTTAATGTTAAAAATGCATCGATGAAATCGGAGAAAGTTGATCGGCATGATAGCAGTCGTAACATCTCCCAGGAGCTAAAAATCGATCACAAAACTGTTTTAAAGCATTTACAATTGACAAGAAACGGGCAGAATTGCCCATAAGGTGAAGTGTCGTGTTCCACCAGGACAACGCCAGGCCACACACATCTACAGTGACTCGCCAGAAACTTCGGGAGTTTGAGTAGGAAGTTTTAATTCATCCTTGGCACCAAGTGATTATCATCCTTTTTTAATTGCAAAATTTCTTTAATGATATTAAATTGGTATCAAGGGAGGATTGTGAAAATCGACTACTGGAGTTTTTTTTTTGCAAATAGAGAGCAGGACTTCTATGAGAGAGGTATTATGTAGTTACTTTTAAAATGGCAACAAATCATACAACAAAGCGGTGCATATTTGGCCCAAATCGGACATTCCGAAGCATGTTAAATAAAGACCTATAATTCATATAAAAATAATGGATTTCTTTTTCCCTAACCTAAGATTATGTTGTAAAAGCTTTGGCTGAAATCGGATAAATTCAATTAATTTTCCGAAAAGAGTGAATCGATATTTCCATCAAACTCAGTCTAAGTTTGGAAGAAATATTACAAAGTTCAAAGTTCGAAAGAAATCGATTACTCCCCTCCAGAGACAAGCCTGACAGATGGACGGACATTTGTAAATCGACTCCAGATAGATCGAAAAAAAACTTAGGGTTTAGCCCGATATTTCGATTGGCCACATGACTGATTATGTTCTAATTGCAAGATTTGATTAAAGTTATACTGATTTTCTCTACAGCTAAATTGAAAGAGTTTTTAATTCTCTTCTTTAATGTTTTCTGAAAAATATTTTGACGAAATTCATTTTTAAGTCCCGAACTTTAATGCCAAAGGATTAATATTTTTAATAATGGGCTATATTTTCTATTTCCTTGAAATTTAAGGTAAGCAGTTTCGTTTTCAACAACGTATGGGTGTTGGCAATACTTCTACGCACCAAAAAACATATTTATCCTCATGCTGTTATAGATTATTTAAACGAATGCTGACTTGGAACAAATGATATTTACACTCGAGACATTGTCCATATACCATAGGTTTCAAAATATCTTTGAAATATTATTGACTGATTTAAGTTTCATATCGTTCTCAACTTTTGAGAGATACGTTCTGCTAAAAACAGTACTTGAAATTTCACTAATAATTGTGTTTAAGTAAAATATCCAGATCTTTCCAAATCGATTATTTCAAATTTTCATATCTCAAAATAATGTTTCTTGGGAAAATGATTTCTTCTAATTAGAGGTTTATTCTGATAAAAATGGTATCCAATTTTTTCGTATCATTTTTACCATACGTGTGCAAACCTTAAAGAAAATTGTGTTTAATTAAAAACTCAATTATGCAATAAAAATTATTTGTTACTTATAAGGCGTATAAGTATCGACCATAAATATACGTCCCAATATGCCATATTCGTTTGCATTCTAAAATATTTAACGTAACAAACCGGACGTATGAGAATTGAAATCAACTTCTTTTTGGATATCCATAATTTGCTATGAGAAATTCTGGAATATTTTTATTAAATTTTCAATGTTTGTCTCCTTCTCAGAATTTAAAAATTTCCTTAACAATATCTACAATCGTTACAATATTTTTACTATGTCTTAATTTTCTGTAATAACCCTTTTTCTTTGGCGGGAAAACCCAATCCTGCACGCTAAATGACAAAAAGACGGATGTAAAGATGTCTTTCAAATGGCCAACCCCATAGTATTATAGCAACCTCGTTTTTTTTCCAGCTCATCCTGATGGGGCTTTCTTTACTTTCTTTTTTCGCCTTAATTAAGACTTTAGCCACGTCGTTTTTTTCGAACACAACATTTAGCTGCACTCGTCATCCTGTTGTGTTCCCGTGACTGTTATTGTTGGTATTATTGTATCATTTCGTGTGTATATGTATGTGTATAGTTCATAGTTGTAGTGTTGCTTTTGTTGTCAATATTATTATTGTTGCAAATACTCGTGCCATGGTATTATTTGCTTAAATATAGCATAACTTTCGTTATGAATAGAAGATTCATTTGAAGAAGAAGAAACGATTTGGCACGACTTGCTGCATTGTTCCCCAAAGTCAGCAACAATTGTGTAGTAGTTGCTGCTGTCATAAATGTGGCGCAAAATTTGTCATAAATTCAAATTAAGCAGACATTCTTGCATGATGCTCGTTTTTTGTTCTCCTTTTGTCAGTAATGAGTTGACAATGACTGGAGATGACAAATTCATTGTAATGCAATTAAAAGAATAAAAATGTAGTTTTTACGACAATGCTGACCCTGATGCGTTTTATTTTTCTGGCAAGCGAGGGTATGGATGAATGGTTGGGTATATGAATGAATGAGTGACTGGCTGAAATCTGTGTTCTCTCTGCCAGAAAATCCAGTTCCATTTGTTCGTTCATTCATTCATTATAAGATTTATTATCATTATTTATTTCTGGTCAAGGAAATTACTTGACTGTAGAAAAGTTACAGTTCTTTAGTTTTGATAATTGCTGGAATTATTCATGTGTAAGGTCAAAGAGATTGTAAGAATTTATTTTTTTTAATTTAATGAAAGGAAAGTCGTTTGCAGGGTTATTAGTTTTATGCAGACAAAAATTTACATCCTTATTCACAAAATGCTGCAAATGGGATTTCATAGGCGTATGAGTGCCGACAACAATCATACGCAACGAGGTACATAAAACTTATTAATTGAATTGGAAAATAGCCAGGGTAGCGTATGATTAGCGATCGTTATCATACGCTCCTGTGTATGAATAAACACTTACTTTTTAAAGCATAATCATGTAAATAAATCTAAGTCTGTATAGAGGTTTTAATTAGTCTGTCAAGGCCTATATTAGCAAAGGAATTTCAAATGATTAGTTTGGCGTATGAGTAGCGATCTTTATCATACGCTCCATATGAATTGAAGGAGTTTGAAATGAACACATTTTTTATTGTGAACAAGTTTTTAAGTTTTGAAAGGAAATAAAAAGCCTGAGGATTGTCCACCTTGAGCACAATTCCAGAGACTGTTACAGGACAAACTCTGACCAAAGAGGATCTCACTTTTGACCATAAACTATGACTATTTAATATTCCTATAATTGATGGTTTGTTCATCTCGAAGTTCAGTTGAATCGTGTGGATTGGCTACTATGAACCTGTTACAAATGGGGGAAATGCGCATATTATTAAAGAGCCATAAAGCCAGAGGATTGTCCACCTTGACTACTGAAAGTCATTCCTGGGTGGATTGAAGGGCGAAGTCGGGTCTTTTTTTTTTAAAGTGCTGCATCACCAATAACAATGTTCCGATGAAACGGTCAATGAATTGCTTCGAAATATATAATGTCATTTATGAATGAGTTTCGGAACTTTTAATTATTTGCAAAGATATTGCCGGTAACCCTTCTGGCGTATGAGTAGTGACATCAGTTATACGCTCCATAGGTCCCAAAATAAAAAGTTTTAACTAAGATAGCCTCTATAAAACATATTTTTGCCCTACTTCTCCAATCTAGTGACATTCCACATATTCCAGGCCTTTTCTTTGCCTAAAGTAAAAAACCAACCCTTTATTCTTCAAGCTTTTAAAACTGACCATCGAAAAAACAACAAAGTTTAACATTTAAATTGTTTACTTCCATTACGGAAAGCCCAGATAACTCATAGGCTAAAGTGCAGTACTTTTTGCTCATTCATTAAGCCCTATGAAAATGTAAAAAAACGAAGAAAAACTTCCAACTCCAAACTTTACCTTTATTTCATAGTTTTATTTACTGCAATGCAACATTGAAACTTACACACACATTCAGCTTTTTACTCTAACGCATGAAAGGTCCTTTCAAAGGTTACTGCAAGGAGTTTAGTCGTTTGAGTTTTTTTTTGTTTGTTTCATGTTAAATAATTTAAATGTTATTTTTCAGCAAAAAGGATGTAACGCATATAAGTTGGTGTACATAAATTTAGAGAAAGAAGTTTGTTTTTTCTCTCTTTTTTTTTGTGTGGGGATTCTTTCTAAACTAAAAACCACACTGGAGTTTTCTGAACATTCCATTACCATGTATTTAAAGTTGTTGTTCATAAAACACTTTTATGTCTTTAGTTTGTAATGGTTTATTGGTGTGGAAGTTTATGCAATGTGTGTGTGTGTGTGTGCGTTGTAAATAACTTCCACATAAAGGAGTTAACAGGATATTGTGGGCTATCCCGTGAGGCCATTTTGTGGATAGTAGTACTTTCATTTAAAAACTCACACATGTAAGTTAATGTAAATGGAAATTACTCCTTAGGAAAAGAAGGGGAATATACATATTTTTTAAATGGCAACTTATTTAGATTTTATGGTAAGAAAATGTTGGAGTTATGAGGAAATCTTTTTCCTTTTAAATGAAAGATACATTATTCTTAATAGCTTTTATTCTTGGTTTCCTGGGAGCGTATGAATGCTGTCAACACTCATACGCAGCACTGGTGACACAATCATTGATTTTAATGCGGTTACTTTTGAGTACTCTGCGAATTTATTGATGAAGCGATAAAAATTCGGTTATAGTAAAAAACGTCCTCGTTATATCTTGAAATACATGTACTACGAAATTCTCTTTTTAATACACAAATTATTTTCTATAATTTTAGGAGAAAATATGAAAATCTCAGAAAATAAACAGAAAATAAGAAAGTTCTTGCCATGAATGAAATATAGATAAACTATACAGATATGAATTTTATATTTGATTATTTGAGTTCACCAGAGCGTATAATTGATGTCAACACGCATACATAACGAAGTTCCATATATAAACATGTGTATACACTAATTGAAGGGAAATCGGCGATTAAAACAATATTTTTTAAGAATAGGGTTTTCAAAGATTTTAAAAAGACTATCAGAGCTAGAGACGTGAACAATAGAGCCATGATTTTTGATCCAAACTTTTTCATGGACCAAAACAAATGTAGATTTCTTCGAGAATATTTTTCAAGTATTGCTTTTCGGAAGAATAATTTTTTGAAGGACTAGTACATACGTATATGCGTAAACTAGAATATGTATTGAAATATCAAGAGACACTGTATTTAAAAAAAAAAAAATTTTTTTTCAAAGATCAAGAGAAACATAATATAGGCATCAAGATAATCTGTATTTTTTAAATACATATTTTCAAGGGTGTCCAGAGGGTATATCTATCAAAGAATATTTTTTTGTGGATCTGCAGAGTGTGGATATTTTAGACAATATTAGACAATAGGATCCGCAGTGTGTGATTCTTCTAAAGAACATTTCGAACAAGTTTGAGCAAAGCCTGAAATTTTTAAAATACGTTTCTAAAGGATAAGAAAAGCGAGGAATTTTGGAAGAATATTCTTTAGTATCCGCAGAGGTTGGATTTTTTTAAGAATATTTTTTTTTAATTTTTCGTAAAAAAAAAATTAATCAATGGCTATCAGAGAATTAAGCGAGAATAATAAGCGTGGATTTTTGAAAAATTGTTTTCCACGAAAATCGGGGCAAGGCGCTAAACGCAGATTTTTAAAGAAGTATATTGACCCGACTATCAAGGCGATAAGCGTGGATTTTTAAAGAATTTTCTTGTCCCGACTATCATGATGATAAGCGTGTTTTTTTAAAAAATTATCTTGCCCCAACTATCAAAAAGCATGGATTTTTAAGAATTATCTTGCCCAGACTATCAGGGCGATAAGCCATTTTCAGGAACTATCAAATTAATAAAAATTAAATTGTTTAAGACCTTTTCTCAGGGACCATCCCAGACATAAAAGCGAACTTTTTAAAGACTTTTTTTCAGGGACCCTCACATGTATAAAAGGGAAATTTTTAAAGATTTTTTTCAAGCTAAGAATGGGGTATTTGAATTTTTTATTTAGACAAAGCAGTTAAAATCCCAGTAATTTTTAAATTTTTTTTTCCAAAAACCATAATTTTACTCCATTTATTATTACAACGTAACCCCTTAAATGGGTCTTATGGGCGTATGATTAGTGTCAAAACTCATACGTGTAGTAGTCCAATTAATTTTTATTGGGTATTTATTTCTAATTAATTCTGAATAATGTATTCCCCAGTAGAAAATTTAATGTTTATAACAATGTTTTGGAGTTAAAATTTCCTTATTTTTTATTATTTTTCCAAATAAACCCTAACATTACGCTATTTATATATGTTACAATGAAACCCCTTCAATCGGTCTTATGGGCGTATGATTAATGTCAATACTCATACAAGAAATTAACCTATTAATTTTTATTGAATATTTATTTCTAATTAATTTTTGACAATTTATTCCCCAGTATAAAATTAATTGTTTGAAACAATGTTTTGAAATTAGCTACAGGATTCGATTCAAGAGTAACTGACAAAGGATAAGTTTTTCATAAAATTACTGGAATAACTGAAAAGGATCGCATTTTTATAAAATCACTGGAATAATTAAAAATTATCTCTCAGGGATATTTAAATTTTAAATAATTCGTTGTTTTTAACTGTTATACATTTATTTATATATTACAAAGTTAAATTTGTTTCTGTGGAACACATTGGGAATGAATACCGTCACTACTTATACGCTTGGCTGACCTATTAATTTCTTTGAAATATTGTTGCAACAAAATTCAATGCCAATTAATTCTTTGAAATTTCTACTCATCCACTTCCATTAGTACTAATAGCACAAAGTTTTACGCTCAACCACAGATTTTCATTAAATTCTGTTTATGGCAGTTTCTTTTTTCCAAACTATCCATTATTGTATCAAGAGAAATTCAATAGTTTGTGGCAAACGAAAAAAAAAACTTTAATTGGAAAACAATGTGGAGGAAACAAAAAAGGAACAAACCAAACGAAGTACAACAAATTAATTGAATTGTAAGGCGTTTTTTATACGCTACACCTACCAGTGTTCACTTTAATATGAAATTAATGGTCGGAGAGGGTGGAGGAGAATAAAAAACAAATACCAAACAAGACCCCTTGTTTTTCCCCACTTGTTGCCCTTTTTCGATAAATAAATTAATTTATGCATAAAGTGTAGTGAACCAGTAAATAGTAAAATTAAAATCAATTTACCACCCTGCAATAGGGCGTATAATTTTAATGGGTAGGAGGGAAGGACTCTTTACAGTTTACATGGGTGTGAATCTTACTGGCCCCATTTGAATACAGTTTTTTTAGTTTCCACTACTTTTTTTCTACCAAGAACTTTTACCAAAGTGTTAATACAAACATTGAATACAACTACATGACTATATCTGAATTGGGGTGGAGGCTTATACATATGATGTTGTCGACGACGTTGTTGTATGGAAAACCATTTTGATATCCTTTTTTATATGTCGGCAATATGCAATATTTAACAATCAATATCGGTTACTAACAATAAAAACAAAACAAAAAGGGTAACGGCTTACCCAAACATGTAGTATATGGCGTTCAAATGGATATTTTGGTATTGGGCAGGGGATCGGCATGGCTTAAACGTATGAAAAGTTTACCTCTTGTTGTTGCATGGATTACCACCATTATATCCATTAAGTGCATTTAATGGCCAACACATTTAAAAGCATAAAATGCACTTGCTAGCTACTTTTTTCTGTGTGTATCCTACATTTTTGTTTGTTTGCTTGGTGTTTATTTTTTGTGAAAGTGTACATACCTAAAAAGAAAACAAAGAAAATAAACATACATAGTTTTATTATGGGAAAAATTCAATTTTATTATAGTTTATGGTAATTTTTTCTTCTATTGTTATTATTTTTAATTGAATAGAATATGGTGATTTTATTAATGCATACGGATACAGAAGAAAATTCCATGGGGTTTTTGGTTGAAAGCATTTTAAAAGGATCAACGTGCAAGCATTTTTTAAAATATACAGGAATTATGCAAAGCAGAGTATAGAGAAAATATCTTCTACCATTGTGTGTGAAATATTACATTGATTTTTTAAAGACTAAAGAATTAAAATATTATATGTGAATACAAATATGTACGATCAAATTATCCGGAGAGGTTCTAAGTACCAATTAACTTAGAACAGTTATTATTCAGAATATTTGGCCGAACAATATTGATCCAATATCGCATTTTTTACTTTTTTAATCCCCTATACATTTCTTGAGACACTAACTACAATTGTTTATTGTATTGAAAATTGTGTGGCTCCACAGTGGCGTATAACTGCTGACAAAACTCATACGCAACTATGACCAAAAGTAGTATATTGCCTCTATTTTATAATACTATCACACAATCCTAAATAATTTTCCATATTTATTTTGATTACTTAATATTGACACAATATTCCTTCGATTTTAGTGATAAAGGGAAAAATTGTGCGATTTTAATAAGGCGTTCACTTATGAGCTAAAAGAGCAAATCATATTATATTTTCTAAACTTTGTTTTAGAACCATATTAGTCAGTAGAAATTATTTTTCAAAATTCCTTGAGCTCATGTATTGGCTTTAAAGTTTAAGACATTATTTTCTTATCAAAGAAATCAGATTTGTGAAAATAGTATAATATTTTTGTATCTTGACATATTTTTTAACGTGTCTACTTTTTGTAAATCCTTACAATCTGAGGTTAATTTTCCATACTTCCAAACAACTCTAGTGAAACAATTAAGATCACCTGTGGCGTAGAATTGCCGTCAACACTTATACGCAATGATGGAAATCTATTTAATTTTGAAATGCCATTTTTTGGATATCAAAGCCAGCATCGTACATTTTCTTACTGGTGCACCAGGTCGTATAATTCTTGTCAATAATACGCAATAATGCTGCATAAGTTTCGACATTTTCAGAATTTGCGAACGTAAATACCAGGAATATATTGGAGAAAAAATGATATAAATAATTTCTGTTGAAGAGGACCACAAAACTTTATTTTTCTTTTGCTATTAGAACCAGTGACAATTTTCCAATTACATTGATGGGCATTAATTAGAGGGTATAATATCTACACTCACAGATTACTGATCTTATATATTCCATGTGAGTTACTTATAGAAACTCGTACAGCTTCTACCATATTGTTTACACTGTTACACTGGAGCGTATAATTGCTCTCAGAACTCATACGTTACTACATTTGACATTTTGAGGACGTTTTTTTCCGAAGGATTGTTAGGAGGTCGATGGTGTCTTTTTGAGGACGTTTTTTTCGGAAAGACTATTAGGACTCAAAGTGAAAAATAATGGGCATCGGCTGGACGTTTAATTTTTACAGATTAATATTCAACAATTATACAATCTAGCTATTCGAGTGTATTCACAAAGACGACCAAGGAAGCTCAGAACCTTCCTCGGTATTTATGTATACCATTAGTTTTACCGATATGTCGCTAAAAAAGTACCGTAATAAACGATTTCGATGGTATTTTGAGGGTGCCGTAGGTCATATAATTGCTGAAAACACTCATACGCAACAATGTTCAAATATTAAGAATTCAGTAATCAGTGGTTAAAAACAGTGTCCTTATAGACAATTTATGTTGTATTATTCAGGGTACCGTGAGTCGTATAATTGCTGTCAACACTCAAACGCATCAATGTTCAAATATTAAGATTTCAGTAATCAGTGGCTAAATTTTACTTGAGTATGTTACGAGCATACTTTTGAATTTTTATTTGGCAATTTTTTAAATTCCTGCCATATAAAAACTGACTATATGTGTTTTCTACGATTCACAAAGCCATTTCCCCAGCCTTTAAAAAAATATTTCACAATTATCCAAATCATTGATGCAGAAGGACATACCTTTGCGACTTTTTTGTCTAAAAGCCAAAAAAAAAAAAAAAAAAAAAAAAGTATCACTCAAAAGACCCAAAAATAAAGTTGAATAGGTTTTGTTGTATGTTTTTTTTTTTACATTTTTCTGAAACAATGTCACAATGATTTTAATATCACAACATGCACTCAACCACCACAATAGAATTGCAAAACCAAATTGTTATATATTTTTATTTTTATACCGCAGTGACCCATTATTACCATTTGCTATGAAACTTTTATAGAATTTTTACAATAAATATTGTTGTAAAGAACAACTATAACAACAGCAACAGGAGAAAAAATGTTAATGTTTTATAACTTTTAAGTGCCATTAGGTGCTGCATGTACCCAAAAAGGGATATTATTTGTATAAAAAGGGGCCAAGGGGCGGGGAGAGAGAGAGAACAGGTATGACGACCTGAACAGAGTGCGTGGCGACAGTGGTCAAAAATAATAGAAAGTCGTAGAGAAATACGTCATGAGGGGATATAAGAATGTTGAATGGAGTATAAGAGAGAACTATCAATTTCTTTTTGTTTAAAAAAAAATTTCAAAATTGTATAAATAAATATCTTTGGGTATAATGAAGAAATAAAAATAAAAAACCCTCATATAATTTTTAAATTTAATAAGAACTAATTGAAAATTTAATAATTAATTTTTGCTTTTAGGGGATACGTCCTAATCGATTCTAATAATTTGATGTTTGTGCAATTTTCTGTCCCACTGTGCAATAGCTTTGATTGTTTGTTGATGTTGTAAAAAAAAAGAACTTCTTGTTCACTCTGTTTTGGAAAATATATTCTGATGTTTTATGCCACTTGAAACGATGGTGAAAACAAATACATTTACACCACTTTAAATAAATGTATGTACAACCACCAGCGTGTGCTCCAATCTATACCTTGGCATATTTTTTGTAGTTGCTGATGTATATTTCAGTTTTTTATTTTTATTTACGTATATACATACGTATGTAAATGCATTTATACAATCAATCTCTGTGCGTATGTGTTTTTTGTTGTTGTAATGGTACTTGAAAACACATTTCGCATACCAGCATCAAATTGTAAAAAATGTATTTGTTTGTATGCGTTTTTTTTTCCATTTGTATTGAAATATTTTTATACATTGATAAAAAAATAACAGGAAAAAATTGCAAATAGTTACAATATTTTTTTGCCTCCAATGAAGTATTGATATGGAAATGTTTGCATAGAAAGTAAGGGAAGAACTCCTTCTTCTTTATATTTTTCAGGGTCATCAAATTGACAAATTGATGTTTTAATTTTTTTTTATTTTTAAATAGTCAGACCGAATACCAGTCAGGCTCAAAGCAACCGATTATCATTGGGGAAAATATGCAAATTCTCAACAGGGAAGATTCCGATCTTGTTAATTATCCTTATTAGCTTTTCTCGTTTTTTTTTGTTCGACATATTCTCCCTAATAAATTAATAAATATTAAATTATGTACATACTTTCTTTTGTGACTGTTATCATGTGCGATTACATTAAAGTGAAATGGTCGCATTAAAGTGAAAATTTAAACCAATGTTACTGAAGATTTTGTTGGTAACTAAAAAAATTTCAATTCCAATATCATCCCTTTTAATAGCTTTTCTCATTTGTTAAAACTTTTTTTTTTTGCTTTAAAAAATCTCTCTCATCCTGTACTTGTAATGAAACATTTTTGTGTGTGGTTAAGCCGCTTATGTTCTACGATTTGAATTTATTGTTTATTTTGCAATTTAATTTTTGTCCAATTTCCCTAATATATAAAAAATTCACAACAATAAAAAAAGAGACAATAACAACTACAACTACATTCCACAAAAAAAAACCCTAGCGATTCAATTTAATTCAATTGTTTTTTATGTTTGTTTGGTTAGTTGGCATGCAGTACAATCCATTTTTTAATAGAAACAAGTGAAAAAGCGTTAAGTTCGGCCGGGCCGAACTTTGGATACCCTCCACCATAGATATACTGACAGGTACTAGAAATGAAAATATAAGGAACACACCAAAAAGTGGACCTATACCGACATTTCTAAAAAGGAATTATGTAAACAAAACTAAAAAAATCAGACATTTTTAATGGATAATTATCCCCTCAGATTTATCGCTATTGAATGTGTATACACTTTAACACGGTGAAAAAGTGGCTAATCGAAATATTTGTTCTAGACCCCATGTTTCTTTGGACCAAATCCGTTTCAAAAAATTTAGTTCAAATTCGAAAATGGAGAATATCGATCCACTTCTTCAGGAACCTCCATTCAGGGGCTAGGTCTAAATGCGTGTTATAGTTCATTATCGAACCTTACGTTCTACTTGTTTATCTCGATATCCTCCTCAGGTGAAATGATTACATCAAAGACTTAGAACCAAACTCAAAACGCGGAACAAATCACATAACCATTTTAATATAGAAAAGGGTGTTATATGGGAACTATCCCAAAATGGGGGCGAATATTAATAATTTTTGGTAGGGAGATTTGGTACCATATACGACTACAAAATACCATTTTGCAGCAAATTCGGTTGAAAAACGCGCTCAAGAACCCCAAAATACCGAAAACTGGGGAAACCCTTATATGGGGGCTATCCGAAAAAATGGGCGCATATCCATAATTTTTTGCGGAGAGATTTGGGACCTATTAAGAACTCAAAATACTAAATTACAGGTAATTCGGCGGAAAAATACGATCAAAATATTGGAAATTAGGAGGTACCGTTATATGGGGGCTACCAGAAGAAGTGGATCTATATTTATCATTTTTTGTGGAGACCAATAAGAACCCAATGTAGCAAATTTCAGCGAAATTGGTTGAAAAACCCAAAAATACTGAAATGGGGGGGGGGGGGGGAAACCAGAAAAAAGAACCCCAAAATACCGAAAATTGGGGGGTACCCATATATGGGGCTGTCCGAAAAAATTGACCTATATTTATAATTTTTAGTGGCGAAATTTGCTACCCAATATGAACTCAAAGTACCAAATTTCAGCGAATTCGGTTGAAAAACACGCTCAAGAACCCCAAAATACCGAAAATTGGGGGGTACCCTTATATGGGAGCTATGCCTAAACGTGGACCGATATAGCCCGTCTTTGAACTTGACCTGCCTGCAGACAAAATTTGCAAAATTTTGAGGCTCTATCTCAATTCGTTAGACGTTAGAAGCTGGAGTGATTACAACAGACAGACGGACATGGCTAAATCGTCATAGAATTTTACGCTGATCAAGAATATATATACTTATAGGGTCGGAAATGATTTTTTCGATGCGTTACAAACGGAAAAACAAAACTAATAAAGCCTCCATAATATATACCTCCATACTATAAAAAAGGAATCTCGGAATAAAAATTCCAAATTCCAATAACATTTCATTTTGAAACATAATTGAGCAACAATTTTCTATAACGGTGATTTTTTCGGGAATAGTTTTAAATAAATGAAACAGTTTTTTATTGGCTATGAATAAATTCCAATAAATTTAAAAAAATTTGCTATTTAAGGGAAATATTCGTAAAATTGCAAAATATTAATATTAAAATGCTTGGTTCAATATTGACAATTTAAATGAAATCGTACGAATCAATCGTACGTCACATTTTGAAGTGCTGTTAACATTCCTCCGCCAAATTACTACAAGGACTTTTCGCTCTCTGTTAAAAATGAAGGAGACACATGCAAGGATGACGATTTACGTTGATTGGGAGGAAAGCCAATGTCGTTCTTAACAACACTTCTTCTAGCGTTGTAGGAAACCTGTAGGGAATATGATTGTTCCCTAAAAATTATTTTTTTTTTTTTACAAATAAAAAATTTACTGTGGTTTATATATTTAAAAATTAAAAAAAACACGAACTGTTAGGAAATCATTGACCTGAATTTGTAAAATTTCTTCTTTAGATAAAAGTAACCCAAGAGCCTACGATTTTTATTATAAAAATAAAGTAGACCTATGAGTATATAAATGAAACTTTTTATATAGACCATATGTTACCCTACACAACTACCACTGAACTGTAACTTTTTGCGAATTTATATTCCGAGCCAGCACAATATTTCGCAATATTAGCACTCTCTCGACTCAGGCTTATTTTTCAAATTACATTTACTCTGAGATAACATTTACTCCATTAGATTCCAATTTTGTTATTTTTTTCCTCACAAAACAATCATTTTAAATAATAGGCCAGATTCCCTTCCCCATGTAAATTTTGTGATGTTTGGCTCATAATAGTCGATTAAAGTGATTAGAAAAGTAGACAAAAATAACGTTTTCGGTCCATTTCATACCCTAAATATCATCTGGTCTGATCACCGAAAATTATAGCCGTTGTCCTAGACCATAACAGGAACTTCATGTAAATTTTCATAGCGATCAGAGCTAATTGTAGGACTTTTTACGTATAACTCCCTCATCCGAGTACATACAACAACATCAATTTAAGATCAACAACCTATCTCAGGTATACTATTAAATGTTCGCGTCCATACCCTTCAGAAGTAAATGTATATGGCATAAAACATAAATTTTAATTTTTCACATAAAATTATGGGTCCATTTGATCCGCTAAACATTTACCGAACTTCATCAAAACAATCATCTTATGCAGACAAAAAAAAAAATGTTTTTGGTCCATTTCATCCACTAAGTATTAACTGATCATTACGAAAAACAATCAAGGTGTCATTTTGCCATAACCCGTCATACATTCAAAATTTCGTGGCAATTGGTCCATAAATGTGGCCTGTATAGTGCACTTAGGGCCACACAAAGCTATAATATCCATACAAGATAATTACGCAGAGTATAAATAAATTGGAATAAGTGGAAAAGGTTTGTTAATTTTCACCTATCTCTTGAAGAAACCGAAATACCAAACAGGCGATTAAATCCTAAATTGCCGCATAGGCATTCAAAATACCTAACATCTCTCGGTATCGCTATATTAAGCAAGGAGGTTTAATACCTCAATATATAAATGCCAACAACTTCGATTTTGAGATGTGATCAAAACCGAAATATTCCAGATTTTTTTATTACACTTAATTTTTCATTGAATTTCATCAAAAAGTATTGAAAGGAAATTATATTACGATCCAAGAATCTCCAAAGAAAATAACCTAAAAATCTTAATTTTAAAAGAATTTCCAACCATAAACTTCAATTAATTTTTTACTACATATCAGTTTTTTAACTTAAAAACACACACACACATATCCATAATATAACCATCAACCTCTCATATGTTTATGTAACAAAAACCAAAACTACACAAAAAGTTTTGAATTGAAACCTTTTTTAGTGAATTGAATGAAAGACAAAACAAAGAATACAAAAAAATCATTTATCTACCACAAAAAAGAAAAGATTACCCTATCTTTTCTTGAATTAAAAAATATATTTTTTTCGTTAACGAAATAATTATCAAATAAATTAAATATTTGTATTGAGTCACTCAAATCGAGGTCCAAAAGTTTGTTTTAGTTTTATAACTCGTAGTTAGGATCGACACAAACATGGTATCGGTAAATAGTAGCTTCATTAAGGATATCCCCATATATCTCTGTTAAATTATTGACAATTTTGTTAATAAAAATGTGTAACAAGGACCTTTGACCCGCCAAGCCAAATTACAGCCATTTTAGTTAGCAATTCTTAATTCGAGAAATAGGTCGGTAGCTTTACTATGTGTCAGAGCATTTTGAGAAACTAAAATTCCCAATTACAGAATGTTGACAGAATTACGACATTTAGTTAGTTTTTGTTGCTTTTTTCTATGCTTGATAGAACACATAGAAAATATCTACCTCCTTGAATACAAAAAAACACTTGTTGAACGCCTTAGTTGTGCTAAAGTCCGATATAGCTAATAGAGCACACATGACATGCCCTATTAAATTCTATTTTCTTTTTCTCCATTTTCACAACTCAACAACAGCAACAATTGAAATATGACAAAGTTTTTACTACTACACTTTGGTATGTAAATGGCCACAAAAATGCTTTCAAAATAATTGAATGACAGCTGATAGTAGAATTGCCACAGAATGGAACAAAAAAACGCAAACACACACACACAAAACATAACATAACACTACTAAAAGTCCTAGGACCATTAAAAGGAGTCGACGACTTGCGTTCATTTAAGCCAATACTACACATTGTTAACAACACACACACACCAGGACAGACTGTCTGAAATAACGGTGAGGCGGCGCAACAGTTATCATTATCATCGTCGTCGTCGTCATCAGCGTCATCATGCTTTAGAATTTATAACAAACTTTTGACACTTCGATTTAACTACAATTTCCATTGCAACAATTTATCAAAAGTAACTGTCACTCACAACTGTCACAACGCATTAAATGAAAGCAATCATTGCCGTAACAGAGTACAGAGACAGAAAGAGAAGTAAGAACAAGCAACTCAACTTTACAAACACACATGCATATGTAAAGTGGAAATACATTTTGATACTTAAATGTACTGCCAAACATGCAAAAGTGCATGGTACACTCACACACATAGTTATTCGGGTGTGTGTGCGTACTTTTTCCACAGACCGAATATTCTGTCATACAAACACACACAGAGAAATGATACACTCACACGGAAATAATGTGCACAGTTTTTAAACATAACCTTAGGCGTTTTAGAAAATTCATATTTAAAATCGTATGTGAATGTGTGTGTGTTTTTGTGTGATTGCGTATATTTTTCCATACAGATCTACATACTTAGGTATATGTCAAAAACACAGAAAAATGAGAAACTGCAACATGCAATAATCGTAGGCAACATTGATATGAACTACGACCATGTACAGGAGTAGTATATTTTATGTGAGTGGAAAACGGAATATTTTAAAACAAAGCAGAGCAGGGAAACCTGAGGGTCTATGATTTTTTATAAACAAATATAGCAGATAGACTATACATTTTCTATAGAAAAAAGTAGTCCAATGGACATACGAAATTTTTTCTATAAAAAATGTAGTCCTGTGGGACTACGATTCTTTTTCTGTAGAAAAAAATGGAGTCCAGTGGGATTACGATTTTTTTCCTGTAGGACAACCAACTTTTTTCTGTAGAAAAAATGCAGTCCTGTGGGATTATGGTTTTTTTCTATAGAAAAAAAGGTTGTTCCGTGTGACAACGATTTTTTCTATACAAAAAACTTGACCCTGTGGGTCTGTGAATTTTCTTCTATATATATATAAACTTGACATTGTGGGTCTACGAATTTTTTCTTATAGAAAAAAATGACCCTGTGGGTCTACGAATTTTTTCTTATAGAAATTTTTTTTCTTATAGAAAAAATTGACCCTGTGGGTCTGCGATGTTTTTTACAGAAAAAATATGACCCTTTGGGTCTGCGAATTTTTTTCTATTGAAAAAACTTGACCCTTGGGGCCTATAAAAAAGACTTGATCCTATGGTTCTGCGAATTTTTTTCTGTAGAAAAAACTTGACCCTATGGGTCTGCGAATTTTGTTCTATAGAAAAAACTTGATCCTACGAATTTTGTTCTATAGAAAAACTTGATGCTGCGAATTTTTTTCTATAGAAAAAAACTTGACCATGTGGGTCTGCGAATTTTTTCTATAGAAAAAAGAACTTGACCCTGTGGGTCTGCGAATTTTTTTTCTATAGAAGAAATAACTTGACCCTATGGGTCTGCGAATTTTTTTTCTATAGAAAAAAAACTTGACCCTGTGGGTCTGCGAATTTTTTTCTATAGAAAAAAGAACTTGACCCTGTGGGTCTGCGAATTTTTTTCTATAGAAAAAAGAACTTGACCCTGTGGGTCTGCGAATTTTTTTCTATAGAAAAAAGAACTTGACCCTGTGGGTCTGCGAATTTTGTCCCTTTGGGATTGTGATTTGAAACAAAAAATAAAAAAAATCGATTTTTTCTATAGAAAAACATATACACTGTGTGTGTACGAATTTTTTCATAGAAAATATTGACCGTTTGGGTCTACGAATTTGTTCTAAAGAAAAAAAAAACTTGATACTGAGGATCTTTGATTTTTTCTGTAGGAAAAACTTGACCTCTTGATTAACATTTTTTCTATAGACAAATTTACATCTGCATTCAAGGTTGGACACTCTTAGCCAAACATTTATGTGTGACTGAAGCCACAGCAACTAGTCAACTGCTGTTCTAAAAAATCTATATATATATATATATGTGTGTAGAACAATACTTGAATTGTTTTGAATAAAAATACATTTGCTACAGTAAATGTGGTTGAATACAAAGTGAAATTCAGCACAAAAAATTTAGATTGTTTGTGTTACAGAAAAAAAATCTGCCTTTTAAATTGTTGCAAATGTATTATTGTTGAATACCATAAATGGGCTTTAAAAATAATATTTAATGTCATTTTTATGTGAATAGTAATTTTGACATTAAAAATAAATTGCAAACATTTAACAAAGTCATATAAAATAATTTGCAAAGTTTTAGCAACAACAAAAAAGGAACGTGGTTATGAAGTGATGATTACTCACATTTTTATCCATAAATTTTTTACGGCTCAATTAGATTATGGCAAATTAGAATCTTTTGTTACCTTTAGTTTGCTATTTTTTTAACTTAACCCTTAAGAGGGAATATTACCTCTTTGCCTTGAAAATTAAATGTCGGCATATTTTTATTTTTAAATTTGTCTCTAATATTTATATCTCTAACAAAAAAATCTCAAAATAAACGACTACTGCATTCCCAAAAAAACTTCGTGTTACGCCTCATATATATAAGATATCAAAGACTGCCGTTCATGTAAATTGTGTTGTATTGAAATAAATATTTTATTATATTTTTCTAGAGTAAATATTTAACATCTTATCGGTGTCAGAGGTTACAGCCGCACTCAAAATTTGGTGTCTGAGAGAGTGAGTGTGTGTGTGTGCGTTTGTGTATTCTATATTATTTGTTGTTCTCATTTTTGATGTAAACTTTTGGTCTGGTTTATCTTGCTGTTGGTGTTTCTGTTGTTACTGTTACTGTAATGTGTGTGTTGTGTTATTGGTCAAGGAACATAGTGATCAGGAAACGACAACGGATATAAGCAAATACATATATATGTATGCTTATACATAAATGTATATGTAAATATGTATGGTATATTACAAATATTCTACGAAACCAAACATTCTCTCTGTGGTCAACTCTACTGATGTCCTCTGCTACTTTGCATGATGCGATAAACTTTGAAGGTAATAGTAGGTTGGTATGGGCAATTTGGGGGAATTTAAGGTGAAGGACATTTCGGAAAATATATATATAATTTAAGTATTTACAAAAGTTTACATACGAACTTGAGTGTTGTTTTGCAACAGAGTTCAAAGGAAAATTACCTGCAAAGAGAAAACAAAAAATAAAAAAAATTAGTAAATTGTATACTAAATTCAATTTGAAAAATATATGAAAAAGTAGACCTAAGAGCAATGCAGGCGCACAGGTTGAGGTTTTTTTATAGAAAAAATTGTAGACCCACAGGGTCAATGTTTTTCTATACAAAAATAAAAATCAAAAAATTCAGAGACTCATACGGTCAAACTTTTTCTATAGAAAAAAAATCGTAAACCCTCAGGTCTCTAGCTTTTTCTATAGAACAAAATTCACAAGACCCACAGGTTCAAGTTATTTGTATAGAAACAAATTTAGAGACACGTAGGGTCAAAATTTTCTATAGAAAAAAAAACTCGTAGATCCACAGGGTCAAGTTTTTTCTGTAGAGAAAATTCAGATCCACTTGACCCCCTGGGTCATGTTTTTTGTATAGATGAACTTATTGAAACCCACAAGGTGAACTTTTTTCAATAGAAAAAGGTTCTCACAGACTCACAGATATTTCTATAGAAAGAAATTCACACAGGCCATAGGTTCATTGTTTTTCTGTAGAAAAAAGTTTAGAGGCTCATAGGGTGTTTTTCTATAGAAAAAATTTGGAGGTTCATAGGGTCAATGTTTTTCTATAGAAACAAATTCGCAGATGTTTTTCCTCTAGAAACAAATTCAGAGACCAACTAGGGTGAAGTTTTTCTATAGAAAAAAAATCAGAGACCGATAGAGCCAATGTTTTTCCGTCGAAACAAATTCGCAGACCCACAGAGTCAAGTTTTTTTCTATAGCAAAGAAATTGCAGACCCACAGGGCCAAGTTTTTTGTATGGAAAAAAATTCGCAGGCCCACAGGTTAAATTTGTTACTATAGAAAAATTTCGCAGACCCACAGGGTATAGTTTTTTTATATAAAAAAAAAGTTCTGAAACCCATAAAGTCAAGTTCTTCTAGAGAAACAATTCAAGGAACCTAGGGTCAAGTTTTTTCTCTAGAACAAAATTCAGGAGAATCATAGGGTCAAGTTTTTTTCTATAGAAACAAATTAAAAACCCACAGAGTCAATATTTTTCTACAGAACAAAATTCTTTAGATACCCATATGGTCAAGTTTTTTCTTTGATTTTTTTCCTATAGAAAAAAGTTTAAAGACCCATGGGGTCTAGTTTCTTCCATAGAAAAAAGTTCAGGATCCCATAGGATAATGTTTTTTCTATAGAACAAAATCACGAGATCTATAGGATGGATGTTTTTCTAAAGAAAAAACTCAGAGACAGGGTCAAATTTTGTCAATAGAAAAAATTAAAAAAGACCCAGAGGGTCATGTTTTTTCTACAGAATAAAATTCGGAAACCCTAGGGTCAAGGATCCTGAGGACTCATTTTTTGCTATAAAAGCATTCACTAGAACCACAAGGTCCAGTTTTTTCTATAAAAAAATCAGGATAACCACAAAGTCCAGTTTTTTTCTATAAAAAATTCACGAGATCCACAAGGTCGAGTTTTTTCTATAGAAACAAATCAACCCTCAGGTTTACTTCTGTTTCTACAGAAAAAAATCGAAGACCCTCAGGTCTATTTTTGTTGCTTCTAGTTCTTTCTATAGAAAAAAATCGTAGAATCTCAGGTATTCCTTTTTTATAAAAAAATCTTTGACCCTCAGATCTACTTTTTTTCTATGGAAATAGAATTCGTAGATAAATTGTTTTCTATAGAAAAACATCGTAGAACAATAGGTCTACTTTTTTTATAGAAATAAATTCGTCTATGATATTTTTTGGAAAAATTCCTAGACTCCCAAGTCTCTATAATTTTTAGAGAAACAATCAGAGACCCTCGGGGGTTTTCCAGCTTCTACTATTTGTCTATAAAACATATAGTCTTCGAAGGGTTCCAAAGATTTCCACTTTGATCCCTCGTAATAAAATGTTTCGTAAATAAAACCGAGTTCAGACCAAACACTTTTGCGGTCAATACAAACTCTCTGTACAATGACAACAAGAGACCATCGTTACAACACAGAAAACTACACAAGAAGATATACAATATTTGGTCCGTACAAATGTAAATGTATAGCCGCAAAAACTGACACGCAATACCAACAAACACACATAAATATACACATACAAACTATTGAAGGCATATACATTTGTGTATACGATATATATGTAGATCACTTTACTACGGTCACTTGAAGTGATTGCTTGTGAAGGGTCATTATGTGTTGTCTGTCTTTCTCCATATGGAATATATATAAATGTCTATATGTAAGTATGTCTGAGTATGTGTTTAATGATGGTTTCCAATCTCAAATTAAATCCCAAAACTAAGATGTGTGTAAATTGCATGTGTGTGGGTCTGCTTGATTCTAGAGAGATGTGTATTATTTTCAATGAGATTATCTTCATGTTCAAGTGCGATACACATACACACACTCACTCACGAATACATAGACAATTGACCGATATAAAAGAATAGGTTGCTTAATCTAAATAATAATTGAGACACATTTTCAACATAAAAAAACATCAACAAAAATTGTTACTTATTTAGATCTTCCATCCATTTGTTCGGTGTATACCCGGAAGTCTTAATAAACATTAAAAGTTACATTCTATAAATAAGTTTGTATGTGTGGGTATGTATGTTTGTACATTGGACAGACTAGTACCCAGTTGTACCATATAAACATTTATTACAAAATTCATCCATTATATTCGGACTATTATTAAATGGTGGCGACGATACCGGCTTTGTTGTAAGTGTTAAATTTAGCACAACGTGTATTTGTTGTTGTAGTAGTAATTTTTACAATAGATGGTGATTGGAATTTGGTTTTATTCGTTAAGATTATTGTCTTCCCTTAGGTCCCCCATGAATATTCATTCTCTACATTAACTCATTCAAGTGTTTATTTGCTTTTTCAGATTCCTGGAGTTAATCACTATTTCAAGTGAACTGTGTAGCGTAATTATATTACGCATATTGAAATTATCTTGAAGCTTTTACGATGATTAATATTGTCATTGTGACAATAATCAGAATGAAGGCGCAGGTGATCGGAGCAGCAGCAGCATCATCAAACTTGCTTCGTTAGTGAGTTATTTAACTTGTCGTACAGTTTGATGAGGGTACATGCCATTCTAGCGGAAAGAGTAACTTTTTTCCATTTGTTTGTTATGAAATTATTTCTTTCTTCACATTCTAGAAATCTGTAAATCTCGATTACGTTTTTCTCTATTATAAGTGATTAAATTATTCAATTGTTAAGGATTTAATAAAACGGTGTGTGGGTGAGAGTCTTATTTAATTACTCATTTACTAAATGTTTGATTTTTATTCGAGACGGGTTTAATGTACTTTTCTCGCTTGGAAATAATATAAGCTGACATTTGCAATTATCGCATAGACAGATAGTGGAATGTGGGAAAATCCAATCAATATTGATTAATAGCTTTTATTTTAGCTATTGTACAGTCAAGCTACTTATTATTGAGTTTCGTGTTCCATGTGTTGGATTTAATTAAGTTTATGGCTATATATCAGAAAAAAATTTATAACATTATGTAATGTGAAGAAGTGTGAACAATGAATTTTTCTATACTTCAATGCAGCAATTTTTTGTATAAAAGAAACTTAGATCCGAGGTTCTAAGAATTTTTTTTTACAGAAAAAAGAGATCCAGCTTGATCCCTTTCTTGTTGTTTTAAAAATAAAAACAACAAGATTTTTATTTTTAAAGTGGGTTATGGTCACATTGATGACTTTCGGGAAAGGCAGAGAAGTCTATAGTTTCAGATTTCGCCACAAATTCTCATCAATTCTCTTAGTCTTTTGCTTGGGATATTGTCCCAGTGAGTCATGTATCACTCCACTAAACAAGCATAAGTACTATTAAAGAACGCTCTGTTTGAGAATTCTCTAAAAGTCTCAGAAAATGTTGTGGCGAGAGAATTCTCAAACAGAGCTTTCTCTAAAATCCCCTGGGACAATATCCCAAGCAAAAGACTAAAATAACTGAACTCCCAGCAAAAGACTAAAAGAACTGAACTCCCAAGCAAAAAACTTAGAGAACTGATGAGAATTTGTGGCGAAATCCGAAACTATAGTCTTCTCTGCCTTTTCCGAATGTAATCAATGTGACCATAACCCGCTTTAAAAATAAAAATCTTGTTGCTTTTATTTTTTAAAATCAAGCTGGCTTACATAACAAAGTAAACTCACACATCCCTAAAAACAAGTGCCACACTGAATCGAAAAAAGAGATTTTTATCTGTAGAAAAAACAAGACCTGAGAAACTCAGATTTTTTTAGAACAAAAATAGAAAAAATAGAGGGTCTCGGAATTTTTTTCTATATGAGAAATATAGTCTTGTGGGTCTATAGAAAAAAATAGAGAGCTGTGGGTCTCTATGAATTTTTTTCTATAAAAAATAGAGACCTGTGGGTCTCCATGAATTTATTTTTATAGAAAAAAATTGACCCTGAGTGTCTCCCAATTTTACTGTAGAAAAAAACTTGACCCTAAGGGTCTCCAGCCACAGAATTTTTTTCTATGGAAAAAATAGAGACCTGTGTGTCTCAGAATATTTTTTCTGTAGAAAAAATAGTGACCTGAGGGTCTGGGAATTTTTTCTATGTAAGAAATAGAGACCTGAGAGTCTAGGAATTTTTTCTATATAAAAAATAGAGACCTGAGGGTATCGGAATTTATTCTATAAAAAAAATAGAGACCTGAGGGTCCTGGATTTTTTTCTATAGAAAAAATAGAGACCTGAGGGTCCCGGAATGGTTTTCTATGGAAAAAATAGAGACCTGATGTTGTGTGAATTTTTAGGGGATGTGCACTTTTCTATAGGAAAAAGTACACCACTTTGGTTTGTATTTTTTTATTTATAAAAAAATAGAGAGTTTCTATATTTCTCTGTTTATTTTTCACAACAATTTCAGTTAGAATTGTTTAAATTTGTCGGTAACGTTTTCGTTACCTCATCTTTAACAGGTTTTTCCTGCAATTGTTCACTTAGCACTTTTTAAGTTATTGTAATTTATTCATATACGAATAATGGCAGCCTATTAGTAATGGATTTTATTAACCTGACTAGTTTTACAACCCAACTGGGGATTTCCAGCAGAAAAATATAAATTAAACATTTTTATGTGAAAATGCAACATCTTCGCAAAGCATCTTTAGCAGAAAAAAAATTGAAAAAAGATAATTACTTAAAACTTTTTACACGGCTTCGCTTAAGCAACTTTGTTGTCTACGACAGCCGATAACGAAACAGAAAAAGTCCGCAGAGTTAACGCAGCATCATCTTGTCTTGTAATACCGTAACCAATGTAATTGCGCAAAGTGTCTATTTGCCCCACTTATCTTGTTCTTGCATGCACACCCTAGGCAAGCAGGAAAGCAACAGCCGCATTATACATCTTCCTCGACTCTGGCTGATGCTGCTGCTGCATGAAATGCCAAGGATGCGGCCAGAGATTCCAATCGAATTGAATGATAAGTCTTTAACTCTGCCAACTCAATTAACTAAAGTAGGATGATGATATGATTTGTATTTGGTAGCGTTGATGATAAACTTTGAAAAGTGCATTGGTTTTGCATTGCAGGGGAGGGGAAGGGGAAGGGTGGAGACCCGATTCAATGCAATGAACTGAAATAAGACGTAAATACAACAATTTGCCATTAACAAGTGAGACATGCAAGAGGGTCGAGATAATGTGGAAGATATATCAACGATATAATGGTTGGCTGCTTGACTCAATTGCTATATCATGGCCACAACAAGAGAGGAGGACGGGGTGGGGAGATAGATCTGCAGGTCCGTTAAAGGAGCAAAAGTTATACAAGTTGTATTACTGTGGTTTCGCCTGTGAATATATCTGGGGTTTGGGGAGGAAACTCTTTGATACCACACAAGTCATCCAGTCAACCAACCAACCATTCAACCAGGCAGTCAAACATCCAACGTTTCTCACTGCAATAGAGGAGAATACGCTTTGCTGATGCTGCTGGTTTGGGTGGTTTGCCTTCTTGAATGTTGAATAATGATTTCCTGGCATGTTTACGCTATGATTGTAAGGAATGGCTGTTAAGGTATGAGTGAGTGGATGTGTGTGTGTCCTCCTTGCATTTGTGTGCATATTCGGCCTTTTTGGTATTCCATTCCACCATCATCCTCATCAGAGCCGTTTTTACCGGTGCTCTGGCAAATGTCAAATGTTGCAAATTGCAACAAATTGTTGCAATGCTTGACAGAACATCGGGCAATGTTGCGGCATTATGTTGCATTCAATTTCAATTAAATTTGATTAACATTTTGATCTCGATGTCAGGATGGCAGGAAAGTAATACCTATGATGTAAACATAATATTAACAAAATCAACAAATCAATTTGCTAAATTATGAATAGCTATGGGGGAGGTGGAGAATGACGAACAACTGAGAAAGACAAATAAAAGTTGTGATTTATTGATGTAATAGAACATTTAGCTGTGGGTAAAATTAACAAGGGGTTATTAAAAAATTCATAAAAAAATATTCCTAAAGTATTTCTAAATAGAAAGCATTATAAGACATGTTTTGTACGCCACTGGGTTTGAACGAACGATATACATATAATAAAAACACCGACATATTTTTTTATTTTCTCAGAATATCGCACATGTTTTAAATTTATTTGTGTATAAACAATTGTAAAAAAACAGCCCATAGAAATTCCAAAATCGTTTCAATTGCACCCGAGTTGAATGACTATGCGTTGTCATTGACTTTGAAAGGTATTACCTTCAAAAATAATTAAAGCGTGCTTAATTCATTATTGTGGGGTTTTAATTTCAATAGACAAATTACTTTCTGAAAACAAATTCAAACGGCACATTTCCAAAAAAACCCAAATTCTCAAAATACCAAATTGAAAAGAATTGTAAAGTAAAAATTTTTATTGAGAAAAAAAATTTTTTTTTTTTTTTGAAACATAGCTCTACCTTTTCTCACAGAAAATAAAAAATATCGTATACACTCAGGACTATGTTTTTTCTAAAACAAAAATCACAGACCATCAGGTTTCTATTTTTTCTATAGAAAAAAAAATTCACAGACGATCAGGTTTCTACAGAAAAAAAATCGTGGCCCCTCAGGTCTATGTTTTTTCTATAGAAAAAAAATCGTAGACCATCAGGTCTCTATTTTTCTACAGAAAAAACTTCGTAGTCCCTCCCTATAGATCAACAACTCCACTTTCTAAGTCTTGAATATTTTCCAAAACGTTATTTCTTGAAGTGAATTTTTACGCCATAAAATAAAAAATTGGTCACTTTAGGTTTTGGTTGATTTGACCTCGGAAAATTGACCGATTATCATTTAAACAGCCGCTCTAAGTATATGGTCAGATCCCCATCACCATGTGATGTTCTGCATATAATAATTGCCTTTAGAGCGACTAGAAAATCTGACAAAATTAAAGCCTTTACCTAATTACGTATAACTCCCACATCAGAGTACATGCAGGCATATAATTGGTATCAATTTGAAGGTCAACAACTCCTCTTGGATATACTATCAACTTATCGGGTATATGTCCTTCAGGAGCAAGTATATACACTCCCGAATAATGTAATTTTGTAATTTTTCACACAAAAGTCAGGGTCCATTTGACCCGCTAAATATTGACCGATCTTTATCAAAACAGGCATGCTTATTCTTAAGCCCGGTCCCCTTATCTATGTAAAATTTCACGATGTTCGGACCAAAACTGCGGCCTCTGGAGCGACCAGAAAAACCGACAAAAATTTAGTATTTGGTCCATTTCATCCCCTAAATATTAACGGATCTTTACCAAAAACAATAGGGGTCTTCATTGGACCGAACCCAACCTACATGCAAAATTTCGTGAAGATTGGTCCATAACTGTGGCCTGTATCGTGTTTAAAAATTATAATGGACAGACGGACGGACACACATGTCTAGATCGACTCAGCTAGTCGAGAGACAACATAGTTGTGTAGGGTATAAAAATCGAGGACTATATCGCATTAAGTAGTATTTTTTATTAAAATTCAATTTTTTTTTTTAATTCCAACACAATCAAGATTTCATGTTTCTATACCCCATTTCAATTTATGCAACCGCTCTGCAAATATACAAAATTCACTCCCATTCACTTTATTCTCAAAGTTGTGTAGAGTGTGCAATTTAAAATTTGCGTTTTAAAAAAGAAAAAAAAAAACAAGAATTGAATTTACCAGGCAAATAGAAATGTGGCAACGAACGAATTGTGTTTTGGTTCTCGTCACAATCAATTGAAATTGTCATTCACATCATTGGCATTCGATTACCATCATTTGGAAATGGAAACCGGTTATTCGCACTTGTGCCAACAACAACAGCAGTACAACAGCACCGACAACAACACCAATCAAGTAGACAACAATCATAATCTGCAACCCAATATCTCCATAGAATTCTGTTTTTATGTATTTCAATACTAAATTTTCAATATTTCCAACAATACATACATATATACATATCTATGTGTATATATAAAGTGTTATATATAAATATATGTATATATCTGTTCGTTATGTATGCACTTTGTATCGTATTTAATATGCATAAACTTTAACTTCCCAAAACAATACAATATTTTCTAATGTGTTCGGATACGATGTGAATACTAATTTTATCCGTTTCTGCTCCCGCTGCTGCTGTTGCTGCGGCCTGGTTTGATATGGTCGGTTGGATGGTTGGTTGGCTGGCTGACTGGTTAGTTGGTTTGTTGCCTGGCTGAATGTCTGGGTTGCCTGGGTTAGTTTGTCGGAATAGTTGGTTTTCTGTTTTCTAGTGGTTGGATATCTGGATAGATGAATAAGTGGCTTGTATGGAATTGCCTGTTGGGTTGCCTTGGTTAGGTGCCACCCAGTGTGTATGTAAGGGTGTTTTGTTAGTGAACATATGTGTGCCTCGTTTGCCTTTTGACTCTGTGGGCTGACTTTGGGGTTTTCCCCAAATTGTTAAGCTGGTAATGATTATGATTATAAGCATCATCGTCAAGCAAATCATGCTTTTAGCCATGACAAAGACGACAACGTTAAGCATAGTGAAGATGTATAAAAGACAAATGATAAAAACGTGACATACATAATAATAATAATTTTCGAAGGGGTTAAAGTGGAGGTTATCCTAAACTAATAACAAATAGGCTACAAAACAAATATTTACAAAAATTTCTATGTGGGATTAATTTGTGTAACAAATTTTTTCCCCACTCAAGGACAATGGCAAAACAAAATAGCCGGAATCTGTTTATAATTTCCTTCAACGACATTTTACCAGTTGACCTTTGAACGTAAGTCCATTTGTTAATCCTTGCTAATTTTGTATTCAGTTTATAACCAAAGCAAGAGGAGAGGGTTAATAAAAATAAATATTTTTGTGATTTCAAAAACAGAAAAAAGTCTTTCTTGTTGTTGCAAGCAACACAAGTGTAAATGAAAGGATATGTGTTTTGAATATTAAATACAATTCAGGAGGGGTTTTTGGTTTGGTTATTTTTTGAAAAACAAAATGATAACTTTTAAGCATGCACTTGATTGTTATCCCCTAGCAAGGAGGGTGGTATACAAATTTACACAAAAAAGGTTTCAAGAGTGATTGTTTTCTATACAATTATTCTATACAATTATATAGAAAGAAATATTTTAGTCCCACAGGACTACCTTTTTATAGGTCTTCGTCTTTCCTATAAAAAATTTCGGAGACCCACAGGTCTTAATTTTTCTATAGAAAAAATTTGCAGAACCACAGGTCTTAATTTTTTGAATAGAAAACCAGTGACCGGAGCAGTATAGTCGGACGGAGCCGATCACGGAACCCTAACTTTCTGCAGATGTTTATTTCAAGCCTGGGCAATATTTCGAGGTATTTGCACCCTCTTGACGAATAGAGGTCAACAGCACCTGTTTCTTACACTGACATATTTTGCAAATATTACTAATATTCAGTACAGCCCTTATAATTATTTTTCCAGATTCCCTTCACCGTGGGTTGGTTGTGATGTTCGGCTTATAATTGGGGCATATAGATCAAAAATAGGTTTTCGGTCCACTTCATCATTACCTAAAATTATAAGCGTTGTCCTTGACCATAACTTAAACCTCATGTAGAATTTCCAAGCGATCAGCGCTGTATTTCCTCTGCACAAAGCTTTAATACTCTGACAACATAGTTCTGTAGGGTGTAAAACCCGGAGACCCGCAGGTTTTCGCAGACCCACAGGTCTTAATTTTTTCTAAAGAAAAAAAATCGGAGAGTCACAGATCTTATTTTTTTCTATAGAAAAAAAACGCAGACCCAAAGGTCTAAATTTTTTCTATAGAAAAAAATTCTCAGACCCACATGTCTACATTTTTTCTATAGAAAATAATTTTAGGGTTCCAGGATTACCATTTTCTATAGAAAAAAATTTGTAGGTCCACAGGACAATATTTTCCTATAGAAAAATTATTGTACGCCAAAAGAACTAAATTATTTCTCTAAAAACAAATTTGTAGGCCCACTGGACTACATTTTTTCTTTAGAAAAAATTCCAGGACTACAGGTTTTCGTTTTTTTACCCTTCACCACACTGTGGCACAGGGTATTATGTCTTTGTGCATATGTTTGTAACAGGCAAAAGGAATCGAGATAGACCCATGGTTCCTTTTGAGAATATGCATAGAATCACTTTCTGAGTCGATTTACGCATGTCCGTCCGTCTGTTGATGTTAAATTGTAAACAAAGTACAGGTCGCATTTATGATCCGATTTGGATGAAATTTGGCATATGTCACTTATTTGGCCCAAGAACGAACCCTATTGAAATTGGAAGAAATCGGTTCAGATTTGGATATAGCTCCAATATATATTTTCGTCCGATTTAAGGTAAATGGTGTACCAAAGTCCCTATATATCTTTCGATTTGCACGAAATTTGGTAGAATGATGTGTGCTAAGTTTCGTAAAAATCGGTTCAGATTTACATATAGCTCCCATATATAGCTTCGCCCGATTTTAGGTAAATGGTGTACCAAAGTCCCTATATATCTTTCGATTTGCACGAAATTTGATATAACCTACTGAAGTGTGTCTAGAATGATGTGTGCTAAGTTTCGTGGAAATCGGTTGAGATTTAGATATAGCTCACATATATAGTTACGGCCGATTTTAGGTAAATGGTGCACCAAAGTCCCTGAAAATCATTTGATTTGCACGAATTTTGGCATAGCGTTATGAATTAAGTCTAGAATGACATGTGCTTAGTTTCGTGAAAATCGTTTCAGATTTAGATATAGCTGTCAGATATAGTTTCGGTCGATTTATGGTAAATGGTAAATATATTTAAGGTAAATGGTAAATATTTTCGTCCGGTTTTAAGTAAATTGTGCACTGAAGATCCATAGCTATCCATGCCGATTGACACAACGTTCGGAAGTTGATATAAATGAATCTCTGACAGGTTTGCTTGAAATCAGTTCAGATATAGATATATCGTAGCTCCCATATATAATTTCGACTTATTTATGTTAATTGTACACAAAATAATCAATGGGATTCTGATTGAGATTAAATTTTAAGCAGTGCAGCGACGTCTTTTCCGATACATATGTAGAATATACCCAAAGTGGTGAAGGGTATCATATAGTCGGCCCAGTCCGACTTTACTACTTTCCTTACTGGTTGATATGATGATAAATAATTTTTTCCATAGATAAAATAGGCCTACGGGGAACCATCTACACATTTTCAACCATCCTGGAAATTTAAATAAAAACACAATTAGTGTTTGTCGTATTGCATTTGTAAATATAACTTGTTTTTTTCCTGAGCCTGATTATTTATGTTATACACTTTTTATATTTCGGCTTGTATTTGAATATTCACTTCAGATGAATATTAAAGTGAAATGGGAAAAAAACCTAAAACTGAAACCTTGCATGCAAATGAGAAAAAATATAACAAATTGTAAGAAATTAAAATCTAGAAGAAAATGACAAGCTGTTACAATCACGAAGTTTAGAGAAACAAATCTCCCAAAAAAGAAGAAAAATTATCAAACATTATTTTTCTTCAAAGCCAAAAAGTAACAACTAAATCTGCCCTCAAAACTTTTTATTTTAGTTTTCCAAACGGACCGCCCTTTTGTTCCCTAAGCCATTTAACCCAAACTGACCTCTTTATCAATTTATCCGAAAATTTGTATGTTAGAAACTACATATGTTATTTGAAATACTCGTATCTAGCCACAAAAAACGAATAATACGAATTTCCCCAAAATGAAAAAGAAATAAAACAAATATTCATCTTGTGGCGTAAAGTTCTTGAAATACCAAAAGATTATTTTCGACCACCCCCACTGGCAATTTGATATAAACATCCTTGTTGAGTTTTAGCTTTGAAATATTTATGGATTATGTATAGATAAAGAGAAGGGACTAGAGTTGAGATGATATGAAAATAGATTGGAGATTATATGAACATATACATACATATGTGTATGAGCCATAACCCAAAAGATCTCCATGACAGCTGAATAATGTCTTGCCAACTTCTTTGCCATGGCCAAGGACCATTTGATGTGAAACCCTTTTTTCTGCGTGTGTGTGTAAAAGCAACCGCATAAATTGATGTTTTCTGAGAAGGAAACTATATATATGAAATTTGGTAATGTGGGTGTGTAGGGGTAGGTGGGTGTATGGTCGTTGATATTCTCATATCCGTTATTCCCATCACCATCATCATCTCTATAGTGGCAACAGCCATCATATGATTACTATCCCCACTACCACTATGGTGATATGATGATAAATATTACAAAATTTAAATAAAAAGTAACCATGGCTACAGTTTTATTTTTTCGGTAAGTGGAAGAGGGGTATCATTACGTTTGTGTTGAAGTTCTGAAACATCCTTTCCTTAGGATGTTATTATATACATATTTTGTATGCAAATTCTGACACAAACATATGTAGGAGGGGAGAAGATTTGCTATAGTGCTAGTTTAAAATGAAATTTGATAAATTACATAAAAAAGACAAAATTATAACAATATAATTGACAATTTCGAAATGTTATATCTGAGATTTTTTTAAGAAAATATATATTTTTTGGGAGAAAATATGATATTTCCTTCAAGCGAAATTTAAATGAAATTTTAATCCTTGAATCCAAAAGACCCACACTTGAAATAAAATTAAATTTAGGACATTGCGAAATGTTCCACAGATAAAAATATATGGGGTCCCTTAAAACGAACATCGTGTCATAATAAACATTGTGTTATAATATTTTATCATACTCACATAAAAATTTATATACAAATTTTGAAATAATTGTTCAAAAATTACCTGAAAAGAAAAAAAATAATTTTTAATAAAAAGGAAAAACATATAAAGGAAAAGAAACAAGTGGAAAAGCGTCGGTCGGGCCGAATTTTGGATACCCTCCACCATGGAAATTCTGGCAAATTTTTGAAATGAAAACATAGGGAACATACATAAAACGACAATTCTTCCAATCGATTGTTGTCAACCAAATAGATAATTCAGCAATTTCAATGTGGTTTTTCCTAAAACCTCACAACCCTAAAATGTTGACATATATTATTAACGCATGGTACGGTGAAACATGTGTATAAAATCCTGAAAATTCTCCAATTTAGAAGGCAATATTATATATGAGGCATACTAAAGCGGGACCAATATTGACAATATTGTGTAGGGATTAGCAACTACATGGTGTTTTCATTATATAAGGGGTTAGGCCTAATTAAGGGCCGATGTAGTTCCAAGCTAATATTTTAGTTTTGAATCCCAATACCTTCCATCAGGTTTTAGTTTTTATGTCGATATCCTCCGAGAGAAAAATGATTACAACATATGGCTAAATCGACTAAATCGTTTTAGAATTCCATACTATGTGTGAACTGAAAATGTCGTCTACCGAATATCCCCCCTACTATGGTGGAATACAGCTATATGGGATAACCCCAAAACACAGAAAAAATCCACTAACTATTTTAAAATAAAAAAGGGGGTTATAAGGGGACTACCCCTAAAGGGGGAGAATATTAATAATTTTTGTAGGGAGATTTGTTACCATATACGACTACAAAATACCAATTTACAGCGAATTCGGTTGAAAACCGTACTCAAGAACCCCAATATACCGAAAATTAGATGGTACCCTTATATGGGGGCTACCCGAAAAAATGGACCTATATTTATAATTTTTAGTGGAGAGATTTGCTATACAATAAGAACTCAAAGTACTAAATTACAGCCGATTCGAAAACCTATGAAAATTTATTATATTTGTGGACCTATATTTATAATTTTTAGTGGAGAAATTTGGTATCCAAGAAGAACCCATTTAAATAAATTTCAGCGAATTTGGTTGAAAAACGCGCTCAAGAACCCCAAAATGCTTAAAATTTGGGAGTACCCTTATATGAGAGCTATGCCTAAACGTGGACCGATATAGCCCATCTTTGAACTTGACCTGTCTGCAGACAAAAGACGACTCTATGCAAAAATTTTGGCGCTCTATCTCAAGTCGTTTAGACGCTAGAGTGATTACAACAGACAGACGGACATGCTTAGATCGTCATAGAATTTTACGCTGATCAAGAATTTATATACTTTATAGGGTCGAAAATGGTTATGCGTTGCAAACGGAAAAACAAAATTAATATACCCTCCATACTATGGTGGAGGGTATAAAAAGGGGGTTATGAGGGGAATACCCCTAAAAAAATAGTGAACTGAGGTTCTACAATTTTTTCTATAGAAGAAAATTCATAGAAAATCAGTTCTCTATTTTTATCTATAGAAAAAAATTGGTAGAACCTCATAGAATCTCTATTTTTTCTATAGAAAAAATTCGTAAATCCTCAGTTCTCTAATTTCTATGGTTCAGTTCTCTATTTTTTAGGTTCCAAATAAAAATAAATATGTAAGTCTATGAATTTTTTTCTATAGAAAGAATTTAGAACTGAAGTTCTATGATTTTTTTCGATAGAAAAAATAAAGACCTGTGGTTCCATGCATTTTTTCTATAGAAAAAAATATAGACCTGTAGGTCTAATAATTTTTTTCAATAGAAAAAGTATAAACCTGTGGGTCAATGAATTTTTTCTATGGAAAAAATATAGACCTGTAGGTTTATGATTTGTTTTCTAAAGAAAAACATATAACTGAGGGACTATGGTTTTTATCAGTCTCCGAATTTTGTTCTACAAAAAAAATTTGAACCTGTGTTTTTTCGAAGTTTTTTTATTGAACACAAAAAAATTCAACTCAAATATTCCACCCCATTTCCAAAAATACCAATTAATAAACATTTTATTTTTTCAAGACACCACAACTGTGTTTTTTATCGGCTTCCTTAATCTACAAAATAACACAGAAAAAAAAACGAAAACACCACAAAATAACAAATTATTTATTGGTGGTGGCCTATTATTATTACCTATAACTATTGTCTCCAAAAATACAATAGCCGGCACACCAATTAGTAGCCTGTCATGTTTTTAATTATATTTTTTTTCTGCTTTTCATAACCAAGCGGCAAATAGAAGACAACCACAACGAAAAAAAAACTACATAATTTTAATCTCAGCTGTGGCTGCCACACAATAATTACAATATTTTCTTAGTTTTTATTTTTTGTAGCTCTTTTCTCGAGCTGGTTGCCTGTCTGCTATGGCTATGTGGTTACATGGATTTGAAAATCCAACAGAAAACCACTTGTACCACAGATTCTGGACTTGTTAGCTGGTTTGCTGGTGTTGGGATGGTGGTGGTGGTAGTTTACTCCATGGTATGGCATGACAGAGAGCTACACTTTTTTTAATATAGACAACAAATAACTAACAATCAACAATTTCAACTAGATATGCGCTTCATTGGAACCGCCTATTTCCCGCTTCATGGTGCAGTTTTACTTTTCTGTTTTCATTTCTCCTTTTCGAAATATATTTTTTTATCCGACATATTTCATTTATCGTTTTTATTTCAAAGAATAGAAAGATGAAAGGAGTAGCAGAGAGTGAGAATATCAGCCATAAAAAAAACTAAAAAAGAAAATTACCAAGCCTATAAAAATGTAGAAATCCACTGATGAAACAAACACTCACACAAATACTCATACAGACATCGAGAGCTCAAAGAAATGCTACTATATACAGTGGTGGTCACGCAATTAAAACATTTATTGTGGTAAACATTTTTAGATCAGCCCTCGATTCATTTGAAGTATTTTTGAAAATGTTTTAATTCAGAACACTTCGATATACTGCACTTAAGAGGTTTAGTGTGATAATAGAAAATTATTGCATGCAATTTTTCCATAAAAAACGGTTTTTATGAAAATACATCGACTTTGAAGTGGCCACATAATTAAAACATTGTGTAATTTTTTACTTCACTGCATTTTTTGAACATGTTTTTTAAAAATTACTTAAATTTAGGTAAGTTATGCCAATTAAGCATCGATAAAATCATTTACAGAAAAAAATTTTTGAAAAAATCTGTAAAATTTATCAAAATTGCCAAAATTTTTTACAGTACACCTAACATTCAGAAAATCACCTTTATTATAGAAGATAAAGTTCCGAATGCACCAGAAATTGCTAGAATTAGTAGAAAACAATAAATAATTCTCAAAATAAATACATATTTGAAATAATAACTCAAAAAAATGGCAATTAACTTAAGGGAACGATTCATCTTCAATAAAAGCTATTGAAGAAGGCCGGAATATTTTTGTAGTATGTGAGAAAATATCGATTGATATTAGAATTTATTATATCAAATCGATTGTTCGAGTAGTACAGAATATATTTTATCAAAAAATATATATGTCACAACGAAACGAACAGAGATCAACGCCTATGTTGACGAGTAAAAGTTTATGGCACACAGCAGTATTTTTGATGCTCAACACAAGACTTTAAATATTTGTCAAATTGTAAATTTTTTTCTTCTTTTAGGCTAAAATAGATTAAATGGACATTCTACTATTCAAAAAATATTATTATGGAAAAATATTGTCATGTTCAATAGATTTTAAGGGTCAAGAGTTAACCATCGAACATGCTGCTGTGTACCAGAAACGTTTTCTAGTCAACATAGGTGTTGATCTCTGTTCGTTCTGTTGTGACTGATATATTTTTTGATAAAATATATTCTGTACTACTCGAACAATCGATTTGATATAATAAATGCCAATAGCAATCGATATTTCCTCACATACTGCAAAAATATTCCGGCTTTCTTCAATAAAGGCTATCGAAATTGAGTCGTTCTTTTAGGTTAATTCCCATTTTTTCAGTTTTTATTTCAAATATTTATTTATTCTGAGAATTATTTATAGTTTTCTACTAATTCTAGCAATTTCTGGTGCATTCGGAACTTTATTTTCTATAATAAGGGTTATTTTCTGAATGTAAGGTGTACTGTACAAATTTTTGGCGATTTTGATAGATTTTACAGATTTTTTCAAAAATTTTTATCAGTAAATGACTTTATCGATGCTTAGTTAACATAATTTAACAAAATTAAAGAGGTTTTTTAAAAATATTTTCAAAAAATACAGTAAAGTAAAAAATCACACAATGTTTTAATTATATGGCCACTTCAAAGTCGATGTATTTTCATAAAAACCGTTATTTATGGAAAAATTGCATGCAATAATTTTCCATTTTCACACTAAATCTCTTAAGTACAGTATATCGAAGTGTTCTGAATTAAAAAATTTTCAAAAATATTTCAAACGATTCGAGGGCTGATCAAAAAATTTTTACCACAGTAAATGTTTTAATTCTGTGACCACCACTGTATGTATTTAGTTTTCTATCAAAAGAGCCACAATTAACATCGAGCTGGTGTGGTTTTAATCGGAATGGCAACATGAAAACAACCGGCAGAATTTACTACAATGGTCGGGACGACTAAACCAAATAAATGAACAACAACAGCAGCAGCACAGATAGGAGATAAAATGTTGGCGGCTTTATGTGTGTGAGTGTATGTGTGTTAGTTAAAGAATACTAATCGTTGTTTAAAACCAACCAGCTAACCAACCAACCTAACTACCAAACATGACATTATTTCTGTTCATTATGTGAATAGCTAGCATAGATAGTTATATACAATACAATTTGTTACATAGCATCCAGCATCTAAAACTGGTTTGAGAGAAATTCTGTACATTAGCATTCAATAAAAAAAAGAACTTCGATGAATGTCCCGGTTTGTTAGTGTGTCAATTTTAATATGGCCGTTCGTTAATTAGAACCTTAGTAGGGCCTAGAGAAATGAGGGCCGAACATGAAGAGTGTTAATTAGAACTAGCACGACAACAAAGGGCGATGTACCACAACTAAACGGGAACAAGTAACTTGTCTATAAATATCAAGATGATAATTGACACATAGACACCAGTACCAAATAAATATTTTATAAAAAAGAACTCGAAGACCCACGTTTTTTCTATGGAAACAAATTTGCAGACCCATAGGATTAAGTTTTTTTTCTATAAAAAATACGAGATCCATAGGGTCAAGTTTTTTCTATAAAAAAATCACGAGACCCATAGGGCAAATATTTTTCCTATTCAACAAAAATCCCGAGACCCATAGGGTCAAGTTTCTTATACATAAAAAAATTCATAGACCGTCAGGTCTATATTTTTTCTATAGAACAAAACCAATTCGCAGATCAATAGGGTTAAGTTGTTTCTATAAAAAATCACGAGACCCATAGTGCAAAGATTTTTCCTATTGAACAAAAATCCCGAGACCCACAGGGTCAAGCTTTTTATATAGAAAAAAAAATCATTGATCCTCATGTCTATATTTTTTCTAAGAAAAAAATCACAGACTCTCAGGTCTATATTTTTTCTATAGAAAAAATTCATAGACACTCAGGTCTATATTTTTTCTATAGAACCTCAGGTCTATATTTCTTCTATCGAAAAAACATATTCCTGGGGATCTAGATCCTCATGTCTATATTTTTTCTGCAGAAAAAAATCATAGACCTTCAGGTCTATACTTTTTTCTATAGAAAAAATTATAGACCCTCAGGTCTATATTTTTTCTATAGAAAAAATTCATAGGCCCTCAGGTCTATATTTTCTCTATAGAAAAAATTCATAGACCCTCAGGTCTATGAATAGAAAAAAATAGAAAAAAATTCATAGACCCTCAGGTCTACATTTTTTCTATAGAAAAAATTCATAGACCCTCAGGTCTATATTTTTTCTACAGAAAAAATTCATAGACCTCAGGTCTAAATTTTTTTCTATAAGAAAAAATTCGTAGACCCTCAGGTCTATATTTAACTTTATAGACCTATAGACCCTCAGGTCTATATTTATAGAAAAAATTCATAGACCCTCAGGTCTATATTTTTTCTATAGAAAAAAATTCATAGACCCTCCGGTCTATATTTTTCTATAGAAAAAACTCATAGACCCTCAGTTCTATATTTTTTCTATAGAAAAAACATATTCCTGAGGATCTATATTTTTTCTATAGAAAACAGATTAGTAGGCCCTCAAGTATATATTTTTTCAATAGAAAAAAAATTCATCGACCCTGTGGTCTAAATTTTTTATAGAAAAAAATCATAGAACCTTAGGTCTATACTTTTGCTATTGAAAAAATCACAGACCCTTATGACTATACTTTTTATAGAAACAAAAATTTGTAGTCTGTTTACTTTTAAAAAAAGAAAATTCGGAGAACATATTAACATTTTTTCTGTTGAAAAATATTCAGATAACCACAGGTTCACATTTTGTCTAAAGGAATAAATCTATGAATCTTATATTCAAGTTTTTTTTAGAGAAAATAATCAAAGAACCTTATTTCCCAATTTTTATAGAAAATTTGAGAAACTCAGTTCTATTTTTTCTATAGAAAACAAATTCGGAGAACCTAAGTTATTATACGAATATGTTAAGTAAGTTTGCAAAAACTGCCTGCTATTTTAAAACACTGTTCAAAATTTCAATCTCCTGTTTTAGTCACAAGCAATAAATATCGAAATAAATCCTTATAAATATTTATTAAATATTTTAATTTTAGGCATGAACAAAAAAGTTCCAAAAAAATTTCAAATTACAGCTGCTGTAGAACAGCATTAAGAAGTTATAAAAATATTTAGCCTACATAATTTGATGATTGAAACCAGTTTTTATGTTGTCGCTGACACCAGGCATATTCTTTGTAACCCAAACAACTTGCTGTTTGTCGCCTTTATCAATAGAATAAAATGCCATAAATTCTTTTTCTAGAAATTATTTTTCTCTCTATACTTTTTGAGTTTTTGGGTCTTTGCAAAGTGCATTGTGTCATTGGAAGAGAAAAAAAAACGTCACAGAATAAGAATTCTAAAAGACAACAAATACCTCTTGAAAATAACTAACTATGTACACATATTATACTAATCACAACAGCACAACAACAGCAACGCAATAATAATAACCTATAGACACGTTGTGTTTTGTACAGATACTTGTGATATATCGTCGTCTCCGTTGTTGTTATTTTTGTTGCTGTTTATTATTTGCTATCCAAGTATCTGCTACTATAATTCAACAATAGCACAACAACAATAACAATTGCCCCGCAAAAAAAAACGTAGAAGCAGCAGCAGTCAAAGCGACGAACGACAGAAACAAAAAATCGACAGCAGCAGCAACAACAACAAAACCAACAATTGAATAAAACCTGAAATATGGATGCCAAGTAAAGTCGTTTGCCTGAAACGGTGATCACCGTACCAGGCACCAAACCAAACCGATCGCATGAAATCACACAGACACACACCCCACTATATATACACAAATAATAATATGAATACAAATACAATACCAACACAGCACAATTTGTGTGATCCACCAAGTAGAACAACAACACTAACAACAACAAAAAAATAATAAAAAGCATCAAAACAACAATCATTGTGTTTGATGTTGTTGTTGTCTGTGGTGTACTACGTACTCCAACGTAGATCAACTAAATCCATCTCTTAGTATGGCTTTGTAAATTGTACAACAAAAACAACAATAACCGCCACACGTAATGATCACTCTTTTTTGTAAAAAAGACAAAAACAAACAAAGCCAAATGACAAGTCACACAACGTGCAAGAGGCACCTCTATAAAGAGCAACGTGAAGAGAGCAAAGTGAAGAGACAAACAAACAACAACCGGCATTTTAATTTTTTTTAGTTGAGGCTCCACTCCTTAAAACCTCCAACAAGTCATGAGAAAGCAACATTAAAAAATTACAAAAAAAAAAAAAACAACAACAACAAAATACAAACAGTGTGGTCCCGGGAACATAGTTGCCATTTTAAAGAAAAATCTGGTAGGGGCAATCAGATTTTTTACAGAAACGAACTAAACATTGAGGGAATACGAATGTTTTTCTATAGAAAAAATAGACCCTGAGGGTCTGTGATTTTTTTTCGACAGAAAAAATAAGACCTACGAATTTGACACTGTGGGTCTGCGATTTTTCAATAGAAAAAACATGACCCTGAGGGTCTTCCAAATTTGTTTCTATAGAAAAAACTTCAACCTGTGGTTCGCCGAATTTTTTTTCTATAGAAAAAACTTGACCCTGTGGGTCTTGTGAATTTTTTCTATAGAAAACTTGACCTTGTAGGTCTTGTGTGGGAATACGAATGTTTTTTATAGAAAAAATAGAGAGTTGAGGGTCTGTGATTTTTTCGATAGAAAAAACTTGACATTGAGGTTCTACGAAATGTTTTCTATAGAAAAAACATGACTCTGAGTCTTGTGAATTTTTTCTATAAAAAAACATGACCCTCAGGTTCTGCGATTTTTTTCTATAGAAAAAACTTGATCCTGAGGGTCTGCGAATTTTTTCTATAGAAAAAACTTGATCCTAAGGTTCTGCGAAATGTTTTCTATAGAAAAAAAATGACCCTGAGGGTCTTGTGAATTTTTTCTATAGAAAATACTTGACCCTGAATGTCTTGTGATTTTTTTTCTGTAGAAAAAACTTGATCCTGAGGGTCTGCGAATTTTTTCTATAGAAACCACATGACGCTGAGGGCCTGCGAATTTTTTCTATAGAAAAAACTTGACCCCGACCCAGAAGGTATGTAATTTTTTAAGTCTAGGTTCTAAATTATTTTTGGTATATACAAAATTTTTTTTAAATTGTTTTATATCGAAACCTGTTGGCAACTCTCCCGACAATGAGTTATGCCCAACTTCATGATGAGCATAGCCGGCTGGCTTATAATCCAATCATGGATATCAATTACAACATCAACACGACGAAGTTCTTTTTTACTCTTCCCCACAATAATAATGATCATGTGATCTCATCTTCATTATCTTGATTATCCACATTATATTGTTATTAATTCCAAACACATTCAGTCATACAAAAAAAAATATATATATATGCCGCCATGCGAAACTTATTTTTTTCGAAGAGACTAGAAGTCAACAAGCAATAATAAAAACAACAGCAGACACAATAAAAATGTATATTTAAAAACCAGACAATTGAAGCACTCCCTGATGTACCCTACCATACACGTGAGAGTCGCATAACCGAAGGGTCAAAACAAAAAATAAATAAAAATAAAGTGGAGGCGTATGTTTTTTTTTGTATTTTTTAAATAAATGTTATTCACACCCATAAGTCTCCTATAAATGGTTTCCCTGCCTTTAATTTGCCTAACCATTTTTTTAAATCGCAAACAAGTCAATTTTATTTCTTCTTCCAATTGAACTCTCTTTAAACAACTCTTTTTAATTTTTGTTATTTTTTACTACGAACCGTTAGTACAGGTTGGTAGCGGTTGTGTTTGTTGTGGCTGTAAACCTTGCTTGCCTGCTATTTCTATCGTGAGTTTTTTGCCAGCTTACCTCACAAATGCTGCTGTCATTAAGTGTGTGTGTGTGTCTACTTTAGTTATTTGTTCAAGTATCCGATTTCCCTCTATTACTTTAACCTCAAATTGTTGCAACAAACCCCAACTAGTAATAAACTTCGACTCTACAGTACACAATTCATCTAAACCAAATACACAAATGTTAAAAACAACAACAACGACAGCAACAACAACGTGGACACTGTTGTTGCCACTAACCTCACCATTACCAGCACCATTGCCATAATACTGTACACTGTTAGGCTAGCTAGGTAGCTCGGAGAGCATGCATGACTGCCAACTAACTGCAGCAATTGCAAATCAAATTGTCAGGCCCGTTTAAAATCAATATAAGGAAAACATTTTTGTGACTAAAGGTCACAAGGTAGTAGAAAGTTCAGCTGAATTTAAACAAAAATAAAAAGAAATTAAATTTAAAGAAATTGACAAAAAAAAAACTAAGATTTTTTCCTATAGAAAAAACTTGACCTTATGGGTCTCGTGAATTTTTTCTAAGAAAAAACTTAATCCTGTGGTTCAACGATATTTTTTCTATAGAAAAAACTTGACCTTGTGGTTCTACGATTTTTTTTCTATAGAAAAAAACTTGAACCTGCGTGTCTGCAAATTTTTTTCTATAGAAAAAAATTTGACCCTATGGGTATCGTGAATATTTTTTATAGAAAAAACTTGACCCTTTGGGTCTCGTGAATTTTTTCTAAGAAAAACTTGACCCTATGGGTCTCGTGAAATTTTTCAATAGAAAAAATTTGACCCTATGGGTCCTGCGAATTTTTTTCTATAGAAAAAACTTGGCCCTGTGAGTCTACGAATTTTTTCTAGGGTCTAGGATTTTTTTCTATAGAAAAAACTTGACCCAATGGATCTCATAAATTTATCTATATGGGTCCTGCGAATTTTTTTTCTATAGAAAAAACTTGGCCCTGTGAGTCTACGAATTTTTTCTAGGGTCTAGGATTTTTTTCTATAGAAAAAACTTGACCCAATGGATCTCATGAATTTATCTATAGAAAAAACTTGACCCTGACGGTCTACGAATTTTTTTCTATAAAAAAAACTTGACCTGAGGGTCTACGAATTTTGACCTGTGGGTCTACGAAAAAACTTGACCCTTGATTTGAATTTTTTTCTATAGAAAAAACTTGACCTGAGGGTCTACGAATTTTGACCTGGGGGTCTACGAAAAAACTCGATTTTTTTATAGAAAAAAACTTCACCCTATGGGTCTCGTGAATTTTTTCTATAGAAAAAACTTGACCCTGTCGGTCTACCTGTGGGTCTAGGATTTTTTTCTATAGAAAAAACTTGACCTAATGGATCTCGTGATATTTTTCTATAGAAAAAACTTGACCTTATGGGTCCTGTGAATTTTTTCTATACAAAAGACTTGAACCTGAGGGTCTGCGATATTTTTCTATAGAAAAAAAAAACTTGACCGTGAGGACTTTTTTCTATAGCTCAATATTCATCCCTACATATATTTATCTCAATATTATTTATCCTTTATAAAATCCCTTGCATACCCTCACGTTGACCACTCCTGTTCGCCACTAACCAATTAAATTTCACACATAAAGTCGGTAATTGAATTTACCATGCAATTCATTCGGTTCGTTTCGAATTCATTTTATCCTGCGTAATTGTATAATTATCCTTAATTTTAAAACATGTTTCATTAAACTTTGTTAGTTTTCAACTTAAATTGTAATAAAGCCACTACCTACTCTTGCCTAGCTGTCTGTCAATCAATCAGTCTATGTGTTTGTCAGGCCATCTCTCTCTCTCTCTCTCTTTAACATACACACACCAGCTGCAAGGACATCAATAATAGCAGCAACAAATTTGTTTAATGGCACATAAAAATAAATGATTGATTGTCATTTGGCGGACGGAAAGGAAGGCTGAGCATTGTTACCGCCTAACATTTGCAATGCTAATTGCATTTACAATGGAATGATGGCGCACATGGAATTGAACAACAACAACAACTGACAAAAAAAGATTACCAGCAAACCACATTGCTGTAAATGCATAAAAAAGAAATGTTCAAATGTTTAACATGTACACACACACACTCACTCACATATTCACACAGAATCCTACTATCATACAAAATATAATTAATTAATGGAAAATAAGTGGCTGTAATCAAATGAATTCGTTACGTACATAAAATCCAATCATCATCATCATAGTCGTCGTTATTGTTGCTGCTGTTGTTGTAGTTGTCGTTCATTGGAAAAGGTGTTCTTTTCAATTGGAATACCCCAGTGTAATTCATTTACTCCTTCTGCTTGTTCGATCACCTACTACTATTCCCTAGACTTTACTCAGCTAACAATAACGGTGTGGCACCCAGAGAATATTTTCATGGGAATTTAGATAAATATCAGAAAAAGGGCCGATATCATAGGGTCCGGATATAAATTTTGATGTCATTAGAACAATGTTTTTAATATCAAAAACAATATTTTAAATTTCATGTGAAAAAAAAAATATTTTATTTCAATATTCTCATTTCTCATATAAAATTGTTTGCTGGGTATAATAAATAAACACAGCAAGATATCTATCCGACGTTTTGTAGTGTGTAAAATGTAAATGTTAAACGACAGACCTGAAAGGTAATAGAAATAATTAATCAAATTGAAAACATGACTGGATAATGACCCTTTGTATGAAGTGATGTTGGAGATGAGGGGGGAATACAACGCCCGAATAAGAAAGAGAATGGTAAGAAATCACAAACATGAAGTAAATGAAATGACAACAGAAAATCAGGCAATTAATTATTATATTGCTATAAACATTTATGACATGATGTCCAGACGTCAACGCTTTAAATTAACTTAAGTGATGAGAAACAACAGAAAAAAAAAACAGAAACAGAAGAAAAAGCAAGGAAAAATAAAAACGAAACAAACCAAAAAAATAAGCATCTGAGGAAAAGGGGAATTCTGGCCTTTACAAACAAATTTAAAATCACAGTTTTCTATAGAAATTCGCAGTTCTATTCATGTAAATTTTTTATACAGAAAAAAAATGGACAGGAACCATAGAGTCAAGGTTTTCTTTTAGAAAAAAAAAATCACAGAAACAATAGGGTAAAGGTCTCTCTATTGAAAAATATTCACAGGACCCATAAGTCAATTTTTTATTTAGAACAATAAAAAAATTCACAGCTTTTTTATAGAAAAAAATTAACAGGACCCATAGGGCATGTTTTTCTATAGAAAAAATTGAAAAAACCTATAGGGCATGTTTTTCTATAGAAAAAATTGAAAAGGCTCATAAGGCATGTTTTTCTATAGAAAAATTCGCAAGACCCATAGGGTGAAAAATTCACAAAATCCATAGGGTTAAGTTTTTTCTAAGAGAAAGAAAATCACATGACCCATAGAGTCATGTTTCTTCTATAGAAAATAAATTAACATGAACCATAGTATCAAGTTTTTAAAATAAACAAATTCACAGGACCCTAGGGTAATTTTTTTTATAGAAAAAACCCATTGAATCAAGTTTTTTCTATAAAAAAATCACAACACGCACAAGATCACGTTTTTTCTTGATGGTCCACGAACATTTTTCTATAGAAAGATTATAGGTATAAAAGAATATAAACCTGAGGTTCTATGATTTTTTTTCTATAGAAAAAAATATAGACCTAAGGGTCCACGATTTTTTTTTCTATAGAAAAAAAATTTAGACCTGAGTGTCTACGAATTTTTTCTATAGAAAAATATAGACCTAAGGGTCCACAAATTTTTTTCTATAGAAAAAAGTAGACCTGAGTATCTACGAATGTTTTTTATAGTCAAAATGTAGACCTGAGTGTCTGCGAATTTTTTCTATAGAAAAAATGTAGACCTGAAGATCTACCAACTTTTTTCTATAGAATTTCTCTCTCACAAGACGCACAAGGTCACGTTTTTTCTTGATGGTCCACAAACATTTTTCTATAGAAAGATTATAGGTATAAAAGAATATAAACCTGAGGTTCTATGATTTTTTTCTATAGAAAAAATATAGACCTAAGGGTCCACGATTTTTTTATAGAAAAAATTTAGACATGAGTGTCTACGAATTTTTTCTATAAAAAAATATAGACCTAAGGGTCCACGAATTTTTTTCTATAGAAAAAAATAGACCTGAGTAACTACGAATGTTTTTTTATAGTCAAAATGTAGACCTGAGTGTTTGCGAATTTTTTCTATAGAAAAAAATGTAGACCTGAAGATCTACATTTTTTTCTACAGAAAAAATGTAGACCTAAAGGTCTACGAATTTTTTTCTATAGAAAAAATATAGACCTGAGAGTCTGTGAATATTTTTCTATAAAAATATAGACCTGGCCGTCGATGATTTTTTGTTTTTCTATGAAAAAAAAAATAAATAAATAAAATAAAATAAATTTCCCCAATATAGACCTGAACATCTACAAACTATTTTTCTATAGAAAAAATATAGACCTGAGGGTCTGTGAATATTTTTCTATAAAAATATAGCTGTCGATGATTTTTTGTTTTTCTATGAAAAAAAAAATAATAAAAAAAAAATAAATTTCCCCAATATTCCTCCTTTACCCATTTCTCTCTCACTCTCTTCCTCCCCAAGAAAATTGGAAATAATCTGAAGAAAAATATGCTAACGATATCTGTGACAGTCAACAGCATATCCGACAAGAATAATGAAGCCATAACTGTCAAACTGTAACATATGTGACACTTTTTTACGAGAACTAGTAACGACAGCAGCAGTAGCAGACGTCTCTCAAGATACGGTTTAGTTTTTGTTTTCGAACTTCGTTGGCAATTACCATCATTCACTAAGCTAACGCTACTTCTACTCGCTTTGCTTGTTGGCAATATGCAATAAAGGTGGCCATAATAATGTCGTTCTATGGCAAAAAGTTTTTTTCTACATTTTTATGTTACGATCGAAATAAAGAAAAAATTCCAGATATTCGCCAAGAATAGTAATAGAATGTAAAGATGGGATAGTAAAAGTTTAGATGGAAGTACTAACTCACCTGATTGTAATGGTAGAATGCGTGTGTTTTCACGTTGGGCGGATGCAGCTGCTTGGACCTGTATCGTTGACGAACTGATGAGACAACCGAAATTATTTAAAATAACAACGGCCATTAATGTCAGGACAAAACTAAGGCTGCCGGCTTGATGTCGCATCCTAGTCATTGTCGCGGAACGTGGTTGCTGTTGTTGTTGGGGTTCTATTGATGGCGTTCTTTTTCCTGTAATACCTTTGGCTGCCTTAAGTTGGTGGGCTGGGACGTTGTTGTGACGACTCTTAGAGCGGGGTGAATGGGCTGATGATGACACTGTTTGATTATATTTTTTACTGCGGTGGCATTTTCTTGTATTGCACATTGTTGTTGGTGTTGTTGCTGTAGACGACGTGGTTGATGGCGCTAATTTTATGCTTGTTGGCAGCCGGTATCCATTGCCAATGGGCGGATCCATGGCTGGTTAACGTTGCTATTCGCGCTCTATGCGAACACGAAAATAACGCAAATGGCGTTTTAATGAATTTTCACGCCGTTTTGTGACGTTTTTTACGTTTGTAATTTTTTTCTTCAAATGATTCTCTTTTTTCTTTGGCAACAGAAATGAAAAATAAAATTCCAAAATTAAAAAGTAAATTTAAAAAATAAAAAAAAGTTAAACACGTAGCTTTGAGTTGTTTTTTTTTTCTTTCGCACTTCTCTGGGAAATTTTCTACGGAAAAGGAAAATAAACCCCGTATTAACAAACAATCAACTTTGATTTTCTTCTCACGATCTTCCGTCGTTTTTACTAAATTTTCTTTTGCACAAATATTTGAATTTTCTTTGCAATTTTGATTCACTTGGAGATGATTATTTTGCTTTCCTTGCTTTAATTTTTTTTATTTGAATAGCACTGATATTTTTCCACTATTTTTTTTCTTCTCTCACTTTTTTTATTATTATTTCATTAGATGAGAAATTGCACTTTCTGGAAAGAGACAAAAATAAAATGTAGAAACAATATTAAATAACCATCGCACGAAATAGAGAAAAAAGAGACGGAAGAAAAGTGGGGACACACTAAACAGTCTTTAAGATCTCAACGACAAGTGTGTTGTAACTGAGCCTGCTTTAAGGCGGTTAAGATAGTCTTCTATTATTTTAACATTTATTTTTCTTTCACTGTATTTGTGTGTGTATGCATTACGAGCGTACGTATGTGTGTATGTGTTTTTTATTGCCTCTTGTTTTTTTATTTTAAACCGTTCTAGTAGTTGTAGTTCTTTCTTTTCATCCACCATAGTTTTTACTTTGATTTTTACTTTGTTCTTTTTCATAGTAACAAAACAGGAACCGGATATTCATGTTAGTAGCTGCATACTATTGTTTGTAACGTGCAAAGAATCTGTAATGAAAAACAAGAAGAAGGAAAAACAAGTTTTGATTAATAACTGGAGAAAGATTTATACCAAGAAATAAACGTTATGAATAAATAACAACAAGGCCAGACAATGCAACAATAATAAAGAACCAAACATCTAAACATAACAACAATAAAAAAGGAAGTCAGGAAAAATACTTTAGTCGGAATAGTGGTGGCCAACATAGCCCTTATTGTACTATTGTCCGAAAATGCCACCTATTGGTACACTTCTTCTGGTATCTCCCACAAAGAGGCGAACATTTTGAAAATCCGGAATTTGCTATTGAAGCTAATTTTTATATGAAGCGAGTATATTATCCATTGTACATCGTAATATTTTTCCAAACCTGCATTTCAATCGAAGACCGGGTCTATAGGGCAAAATCTCCTGGTGCCTCAAAGTTCAGCTCTTTGATAAAAATATATATAATATAAAAACAAATGCTGATTTACGAGGGGTCTGAACACGCCCACATACAAGAGATGCTCATATGCACAATATGCTTTAGATAGAAGAGACATAGGATCTTTGGAGGCCCATTGAAATGGAATCGGACGAAATTAATTAAGCGACCCACACACATACCATTTTGAAATCTATGAAAAATTGCATATCAATTGGTCAGATTTGGGTTCATTGGTGTAGCATTACCGAACAGGATCTATGGTGCACGAGTTAAATTAAAAGGGGAATAAAGAATATATGGAAGCAACATTTAAATATGAACCGATTTCAGACAAAACACAAAGCATTCTAGACTAAATTTCATACCCGTCGCCAAATTTCGTGAATATGGAACAAACATGGGCTCATCGGTGCACCGTTTTCATAAAATCGGACGAAAATATATATATAACCGATTTTTACAAAACTTAAACTTACATAAACTCGCCGGTGCACTATTTACATAAAATCAGACGAAAATATATATGGGAGCTATATCTAAATATGAACCGATTTCAATAGACTATAACACACATCATTCTTTGCTCAGAACTTCACGGCTGTAGACCAGACAATATGGCGGCTGTATCAAAATCTGAACCGATTTCAATCCAACTTCGCACATATCAATCTGGACCTTATTAATTACATTGTGCCAAATTTTGCGTCAATCGGACAAAGCATGGGCGTGTGCACCATTTACAGAAAATCTGGCATAACTATATATGACACCTATATCAAAAACGGAACCGATTGTCCAATTTCAATAGGGTTCATCCTTGGGTCGAAAAATGTACCTGTGCCAAATTTCATCCAAATCGGATCATAAATGTGGCCTGTGTTTTCGCAAGAATACATAGACGGACAGATGGATATGCAGAAATCTACTCAGAACTTCATTCCATGGATATTCTCTAAAGTAAGTATGGGTCTATCTCGTTTCCTTTGGTATAATATGTTACACAAATACATAATACCCTGTACCACAGTGTGGTGAAGGGTATAAAACGGGCGTCTACCTCCAAAAGAGGGTAAATATTACTCATTTTTGTTAGGAATCAAAGTGTCAAATACTCGAAAATTTCGGGATACCGTTAAATGGGGGGTACCAATAAAAATTAGATTGATAATTTTTGGCAGAACGATTTGTTATGCAATTAGAACCCAACATATACAATTACAGCCAATTCGATCGAAAAATATGTCTAACATAATCAATATCCGTATATTTGCAGGGTAGCGTTATATGGTGGTTACCCCAAGGAAAGTGGATCGATATTGATGATGTTGTTCAAAATGCGAACCCAAAATACTATATTATAGGAATTTCTATTGAAAAACATGCCTAAACTGCCTTAGGCATTGAATATATTTATAATTGGTCACCTATCATAAAAAGTGGACCAATTATAAACATATTCAATAGGACGATTTAAATTCTAATGAGAACATAAAATTTGGTTGATAAAATTGCCAAAAAATTCTCAAAATACCGAATATTGAAGTCACCGTTATATGGGGTCTATTCCAGTACCGATATATCTCACCTAGGAGGAATAACAATGTCGGTGCAAAATTTCAAAGTTCTATATCTTCTCTCTATAGTGATTTCAACAGACAGGTGTACATGCATAAATCGATCTAGAATTGTGTTCTAGTCATGAATATATAGTTTATGGCGTCTCCTGGAAATATTTCGATGCGTTGCAAACGGAATGACACATTCAAAATACACAATTTCTATTTTTATACCCTACACAACTATGTTGTCAGGGTAAGACGTGCCCAAAAACTCCAAAACGTGGGCCGTTATTAATGTTCTTGGGTTTATTGTTTGCCATTTCGAATAAAAGAGGGTACCGTTATATGGGTGTTTCATCATCATGAAACCTGCTCCAACATAGCCAATTCTAGGTAGGAAGATTTTCTACCCAATAAAATGTTCAAAATGTAAAATTTTGACAGTGTACAAACCAACCACTGGACAAAAATGTTTGCAGCAAAAAATATGGCAGGATATACTCCCGAGATAATATTTCAGTATTTATTTAAAAACTATTCCCATATATGAGGCCACACATTAATACAATTTACGTCATTTCATCATTGTCTCCGTAATATGGCATCTCAGTCTTAATCACACAAAAATCTTTTTCTTATAGATCCATAGTGCCAAGATATATTTATTTTAATACCCTCACAAAATAGTTGTGTAGGGTATAAAATTGTAAATTTTAAGATCTATAAATTCTTTCCCTTTGAATTTTATTACTCCAATTCCATGAACATGTTTAATGATTTTGATGTTTCCTGTAAAAATCGTATACATTTTATTACATCAATTTTTAGAATTTAAACTTGCTCTCCGAAACTTGTTGAGGATTCCCTCACTAAATTTTTGAAACAATCAATAAAATTTCCGTAAATTTCATCTTCTCCAAAAACGTAAATAAAAGACATAAAATCAAAAGATGTTGCCTTCAAATTGAATTAAATTTGTGTAAAAATGGGAAATGTTACATTGACAGACAACCCTTGTCACTGGATGGTTGGCTGACACTAGATTTACTTACTAACTGAGTGACAGGCTGACGGACATAGGAACGAACTGTGAAATTATGTGTTTTTGTTCAATCTTCTTTTCTTCACAAAAAACGGAGTATTACATTAATGGATCATTCCTGTAATACAATGTACCGCCACTTTTTATTTTATTTCCCTACTTTTTCCACTCAATATTCTACTTTAGACTTATTTAACAATAACAAAAACAACAACAGTAAGTAGTTACGTTATTGAGTTTTCTACGTTTGAAAAAAATAAATAAATAAATATAAGAAACAAAATCTATAATACAGGTAAATAATGCATTATTAACCCATATTCTAGGTAGGCGTTTTTTTTATTGGTATGTGTTGCTATGAACGCTATGGGTGTTTCTCTTGCGTCTCTGTGTGTGTGTTGTGTGAAAAATAAACCTCTTTGATACCATCTCTCTCAATATCTTATACAAAAAAGAAACGAAAAATTGTATTCAAGTATTAGATAAATTTCCAATATAGGTCTGTCTTTTGCATGCCAAAGATTTGCCAAGAAACCTGGCAAGTGGTGATACACAACAACACAATAAAACTCTTTGGATGTGGAAAATTTGCACACAAAAGCAGATTTCTTAACAGATTCATTTCTTTTGCCATCCTGCCATCATGGTTTGGTTGGTTGTTCGTTTGGGATGGCTGGCGAGCTGTCTGCCTCCCTGCCTTGTTGTTGACAGCCCAAAACCAGTCAACTAACCGAGCAAAAGGAGAAGAAACGACCAACAATAACAACAACAATTTATTGTGTGGAAAATTACAGATACTTTCACGGATGCCAATATATATATTTTCGATGCGACGACGATACACACACAACAGAAAATCAAAATAACAAAAGATATTTTCCCTTCAAACCCCTTTCACCTATCGCGTTGGAGAATGTAATGTAAGGTAAGATGGTACTCGAGACGACTAATGACAACAAAGTACGAAAATAATATTAAAGTATGGAATTGAAGAGATTGCAGAGTAGAAAATTGGGACATTTTGCGACCAAAAAAAGGAATAGTTTGTATCTATAAAAATAATTTTTAAGCAGTATCCGGCTAGAAATTTTGATTTTAAGGATAATAATTTTATATATTTTATATTTATATTTTTTTTCAAAATTATTTTACAGAGATTTTTTATGTTACTATGCCTGCAGTTTTTAACATTAACAAGCGTTATCAGAGCTATACGTGTGGATTATTGGAAAAATAATTTCTCGTAGATAAAACGAGGAAATTAAATATATATATATATATATATATATATTTCATCTACGGCAAAAATTTATTTCAAGAAATGGGAACCTAGCCTTTTTGAAGTATCATATTATAATTTTGAAAGCACATATTTCTAGAGAAAAATGTATGCTTTTTCACAATATTTTTAAGAATTTAAAAAATAAATAATTTAAATGTGAAATGAGCGAAGATTTTAAAGATTTTTGTACAAAAATAGTGTGGAATTTGTTTAAAAATATTTAATGTGGAACATATAAATATTTTTTATATATTTTTAAGGAAATATAAACTTTGATATTTTAAACAACTTTCGAGGAAAAATAAGATTGGATAAGAATGGATTTTGGAAGATTATCTTACAATACATTTTTGTTTTTTTTTTTAACCAATAAACATGTTTTTAGGTGATGTTTTATAAATTTTTGCATTTTTACAGAATATTTTGTAGGATTTCTTTTTAAATTTTATGTAACTTAAAAAATATTTCATATTATTCTTTATAATTTTAGACCGATTAGAGTGGATTTTTACAGAATATTTTATAGGAATTATGGATTTTTTTTCTTTAAATCAATGAAGGCTTATTTTCTGAAAAATAATTAATAAAAAAATTGAACCAAATACTTTTTTTAATTTTTGTCGTTTTTCTGACTTTTTAAAGACACATATCTGAGGTTTCACTAAAAAATGATATGGCCCGTTTTGAACAGCGCGACTTTTGTGTGAAAAATGACAAAATTATTTATACATATTTATATATTTATCCCTGAAGGGTATAAAAACAGATTATGTTGATTTTTTATCCCTACACAAGAGTGGTTGACCTTTAAATTGGTATCAATTATATTGCCGTATGTACTCGGATGTGGGAGTTACACGTAAATCTTTACAGGTGCTTACGTATTCAGATATTATTTAATAAATATAGCGCCGATCGCTTTGAAATTGTCCATGAGGTTCCAGTTATGGTCAAGGACAACGCCCATAATTTTTGGTGATTATCGGATAATAATTTTGGGATGAAATGGACCGAAAACTTCATTTTTTGTGTTGTTTTTCTATAGGCCACAATTATAAGCCGAACATTGTAACACAACCCACGGTGAAGGGAATATGGACAAGTAATTAAAAATATTCGGAAAATATCACCCAGGCTCGGTATATAAATGCGCAGAAAGAGTGAGTTCTGCGGCAGTTGTGTAGGGTATCGTATGGTCGGCCCCGTCCGATTATAATGATCCTCTCGCTGGTTTCTATTTATTTATTTTTTTTTTAAGAATAATCAGAACTGCTTACGTATTCAGATATTATTTAATAAACCATTACCACACTAGAGAGCGGAAATATTGCGCTGATTGCTTTGAAATATACCATGAGGTTCCAGTTATGGTCAAGGACAACGCCCATAATTTTTGGTGATGATCAGATAATAATTTTTTTCGGATGAAATGGACCGAAAACTTAATTTTTTGTGTTTTTTTTTCGAATCGATCTATAGGCCACAATTATACGCCGAACATCGCAACACAACCCACGGTGAAGGGAATATGGACAAGTAATTAAAAATATTCGGAAAATATGTCAATGTAAGGAAGAGGTGCTGTTGACCTCTAATCGGGCAAGAGGGTGCAACTATCATAAAATATTACCCAGGTTCGGTATAAAAATGCGCAGAAAGATGGAGTTCTGTAGCAGTTGTGTAGGGTATCGTATGGTCGGCCCCGTCAGACGATAATGCTCCGCTCATTGATTTTTATTTATTTATTTTTTTTGTTTAAGGAAATTTTTTCTAAGAACAATCCACAATATACGTGAACAAATTACCAGAAAAATAAGGTAGATTTTCAGTTTTATTTTAAAAAACATTTTTTTAAAAATCAAACGATCGTAAACAGTTCTTAATCAATAATATCATGTACCACAGTGCGGCGATGAGCATAACAACATTTTATCAATAAAATTTTTGAATGACAATGTTTATTTAGAGCATTTTTTCTAATATTTATCAACCTGTAGTTTTTAGAATATTTAATAAAATTTAGAATATTAATTAAAAAATAAAATTTATGCTCCAAATTAATTTCATTCAATTTTTATAAACAGATTTTTTTAGACAGATTTTTGAGGATGTGTTTTTTTTTTTTTTTTTTTTTTTGAAGATATGATTGTAAATCCTGTTATTCAATAAACGTTGTTTTTTCGACACATGTATTTTTGTAGCTATTTACATACAAGCATATACTTATTTTGTCTTTATAGTTTCATCTAATAATCCATAACCAAGGAGCAGACATTTATTCCAACGTTTTTTTTATGTTCAAAATTGTGATGCGTTCGGTGAAAAATATCAGAAAAAGAACATTTTTGTAACTATTTCCACCATTTTTATTCTTTTGAGAGTTTATAATTTTTTTTTCATTTTTTTTATTTGAGTACACAAAAACACATTGTTTTATTTTTTTCCAAGTGGTATAATTTTTTACATAAAGTACTAATATTTTTCAGTGAATCACTTCTATTATTCGCCTCCATGATATCCTTTATTATTCCAATTTTGTAGTAACATGGGTCAGTTTTTGGTCGAAAAATTAAAATTTGATATCAAACTTCGATACTGACCTTACCGATAACTCTTAAAACACTAAAAAATAACAACAGCAAAGCCATCATTTTTCCATCAACAATAAATTCTTTTTTCTTTTCACATTTTCTTCCTGCGTGGAAAGATATAAAACCGACGACGATACAGCTTATAAAACGTTTATGGTCGCCGAAATACTTTATACCACGTTGCTGTTACGAAATACACCTTCTCTACGGTATGCACGGCAACAACAAAAGGGTGTACCTCTAACAATTGACATAAAAAAGTAACTGAGGCAAGAAATAGAATTTTATTTCAATAGAGTTTGGATTTGTTATTTACAAGATAGAATGAGATGGAATGCGTTTGTATGGGTGATTGAATGCACATAAACAACACAGAGCGTGCACACACAAACAAACAGCCAGTCAAAGGCACCCATTTTCACATACACATATGTATATAGTACGTATGTGTGTGCGTCCGTTCGTCTGTATTTGTATTTAGGGATTGTGAGTAAACAAATAGTAACGTAACACAGCCGCCTGTGTGTGGCAGGGGTTTTACCGGTTGTGCGCCTAGTCCTCCTAATGGAACAGGTAGTTTTGGGCAAACAGGTTACCAAGAATATAAAAGCAAAACAAAAAACGAAGAAGATGGTAATAAAGAGAAACACTTAACAACAACGGCAGCAACAAAAAATGAAAAAATACTACAACACATAACGCAGATAGGAAACATAAGTTGAATGGCGGCAAAGGTATTAAAACCCAATTCACTGGCGAACGCACTCTAGAGTAAAGTTGGTCGGATGAGGATGATGATAGGTCGTTTGGTCGTCCTCTCAGTTTCTTTTCTTCTACTTCTTCATGTAGTTACACAAATGTTGTTTACATTTTCTGTTGGCCATGGATTCTTCTCTCCGTAGTTTCCTTTCACAACATATATGGTTTACTACGCCAGGAAGACGACGTACATTTTGTATTTCATAGGACACACCAGCCGTAGACGTATTTTGCTTTTCCTTCCTCCATTTTTTATATTGCCTTCGCGTAACTGTTACCCATCTCCTCCACCCACATTGGTTAAGCATAAAAAAGCGGAAATGTTAACTCGATGAAAGTTAAACGATTCGTTTGCATTTCAAATAGGACCCTTGTGTAAGTTAAGGCAAGGCATCGTAAGGTAAGGTATTCACCGAAGTCATCAAAATTGAATTGAAGAAAATCATATGATGACGATTCACGTGCCTCCGGGGATATCATATGGAGATAAATGATCTGCCTGCCTACCGCTGTTGGTGCTACTTGGAATGAAAGGAATGTGTATGTGTGATGAGGAGATGGAGCAAAATACGCATATAGAATTATTATTCATTCTTATTTTGTTTGTAAGGAAATGAAGAATCGGCTTCATAGCTACGTGTGTAAGGCTTCCTGTGTAATTGAAAGCAAATTACAAAAATTCTACTTTCTTTTTTCTAGGGTGGGATGACAGAAGTAGGGGGAGATACAATTTTCATTTTTTTCTTTTTAAATCAGAAAAATGTGATTGGCTTTTATATCCTCAGGGAGAATTGTGTAACATTTCGATGTTATTGAAGAAGAAGATTTGCATGAAGAGCCTTAAGAAATGTGTTGGTAGTAATCGGATTCAAAAGAATGTTATGGAGTTAAGAAAAAATACAAATTGGAAAATTGCATAACATATTCCCAAGGTAAAACAAATATTCACAATTCCGCAATTTTCGATCATGCAGTGTAAACCACATTGTTTCGAACGACCAAAAGAAATTGTGGAAGCTGCAAATTTATTTTTTATGTACGCCACTATTAGTGCGTAGTTTCAGATAAGCCTAGAATTTTTAAAATTGGTATTATAAAGTTGCAAGATTTCATCAATTTATGACTCTTAAATTTTGCTGGGAAGTCCAAACCATAGCCATTTGAACAATTGATTGGTGATAAAATTTGCTTTGTAGCCTACCCTTAGGTGTGGATTTTTTAAAAAGTAATTTTTGTTGGCCAACCTTACTCGTGGGTTAAAGAAAATATTTTCATGGCGTGCATTTTTTAAAAAATATGGAAAATTGTTCCTACCTTGGGCGTGGACTATTTAAAAAATATTTGTATGTTCCAAACTTATTCGTGAATTAAAATAAAAAATGGATGCCTTATGGGGCCCATCTTATGAAATTTCAGGAAATATATTCTCCACAATTCAATAATACGGAATGCCAAATTAGAACCTATCTTTTAATCTCAAATAAACCGGAAAGCCACTCCAATAGGAAAACGCTGCTAAAAAATGCAGCATGCTTACTTACTTACTTGGCTTGTGACAGAACTTTCGTTGCATAAGCCGAGCTTAAAAAAAGTTCATTCGACGGCGATATTCACCGTCAACGCAGATCGGTCCATATATTTTTCGGATAATTTTTCTCTCAAACACTCCAATAGCTGCCTCATCTGCTTGCGCAAGTACCAATGCTTCAGATCCATATAACAGCACGGGTAGTATCAGCGTCTTGAAGAGAGTGAGTTTGATCTGGCGGGAGGTGGCCTTGCTTTTGAGTTGTTTGCTCAGGCCATAGCAGAATCTGTTGGCCATTACTATTCTTCTACGAATGCTCCAAAACTGATGTCATTCGTTTTGTTTATGGCGGTACCAAGGTATATAAAATCTTTGACTACCTCTATGCTATAGTTCTCAAGTTCCACAGTTGGTCCGAGTCTACTGGTCGTCTTGAGCGTTGATCTCAATTTGTTCAAAGGTGGCTGTTACCGCTCTCAGTGTTCGACCCATTATGTCGATGTCATCGGCGTAGGCGAGTAACATGTGTTATTTGGTGTACAGAGTGCCATTTCTGTTCTCTTTTGTCTCTCGTATGACCTTTTCCAGCAGTATGTTAAAAAGGTCACACGACAAACTGTCACCTTGTCTGAATCCTCGTTCGGCATTAAAGTGCTCCATGAGGTCCTTTCCGACTTTAACTGCTGATCTTGTGCCAGTTAAAGTTATTCTGCATAGCCGTTTTAATTTTGCAGGAATCCAAACGCAGACATGGCTTTATACACCTCTGAACGGATAGGGCTGTCGAATGCGGCTTTATAGTCGACGAATAGGTGGAATGTGTACATGTGTTTTTCGTGGATTTTTTTTCTAGGATTTGGCGCAGAGTGAAAATCTGGTCAATGGTGGATTGGCCAGGTCTGAAGCCGCAATGGTATGGTCCAATAATGTCATCGACCATTGGCTTCAGTCGTTCACACAGTATACTGGATAGCACTTTATATGCGATGGGAAGGAGACTTATTCCTCTTTGGGAAGGAGACTTATTCCTTCTTGTCTCATTTTTTGTGCACGGGACACAGCTGAGGTTCCAATAATTGGGCATGCATTCTTCTATCCAAATTGTACTAATCAGCTGGTGCGTGCTCCTTACCAGCATCTGACCACCAGTCTTGAATAGTTGGGCTTGTAACCCATCGGCACCTTTATTATTCTTCAACCGATTGATTGACTTCATCTTGGATAGGTGGTATACACTCTATACCGTCTCTTTACCGCTACTATTTGATACCAGAAGTCTTTCACAATGCTCCTTCCAGATCCTCAGCACACTGTCTGTATCTGCCACCAAGTTTCCTTCTACATGCAAATGCAGCATAAATCTTCAATGCTAAATTTCAGCCACTTTGAAAAGAAAACGCTGCCAAATAAACTTAAAAGTACCGAAAATAGGGCTGAACCTTTATGTAGGACATATTTCAATCTTAAAACTATATATAACATTTTCTTTGCATGCCACATTTTCTTTGCATAACACGAAATGCCAAATTACTGCCACTTTAAAGTGGTAAATTCCGGCTAAAGTCTTCAAAACACCGATATTAAAAGGCTTCTTCAAAGCATCGCCGTCTTATTATACTAGTTCTTGTATTGTTTTTGTATTCTTGATAAAGTCTGCTGTAGCCTATCTTTGATGATGGGGCTGCCATCTATCGCTGCCTAGAAATAATGTCTCTTTGAATTTGGTGCTGTGGTTGGGGTCCTTGCTAATTCAGTATTGCTATTTATCTCAGGGTGACCCCATTTATTGTTATCCTCATATCCTATAAGTCGTCTTAATTTTATGGACACATTCTCCTAATATATCTTATATCTTATTTTCACAAATGTTTTTATCGGATTCATATTAGGGATTTGTACGGATTATTCTCATATTTAAGTAGTTATTCTTTTTACTTCGAAAATGGAAACAATAAATGTGCATAGAAAAAAAACATATGTGTATACCCTAAAAGTATGCAACACACACATAGTAATCCGAGCAACGAATTCCAAATGTATTAATCTAATACTTTTTTTATAAATATAATAATCAATATCCACTGAGTCCTTAATATTTTTATTTAACTCCCTCCTTCGAAATGCGAATCTCTTTTGTCCTCCATTTACTTTTGAATAGCCATCTTTTAGTCAATTATTCCAGATCATCATCATGAACAACAACCTCATTGTACCTGTTACAATAACAATGAATTGTAATTTGTTGTATTATTTTCGTATTTTTTTTTGCTCCTTCTTATCATCAACCGCCTTTCCAGGTCCTTTCTATTTTATCTTCCCAATTTATAAATAGAAATATATATCACATTCCATTAATGTAATTTTGTTCCGTCTATTTCATGGTGATCAGAATCGCAAAACAGTAACAATAAAAGACTCGTTTTGTTTACAATTTTACAAAAGGAAAAACAGAAACAGCAGATAAAAGGAAAACAACCTGAAAGACATTTTCAATTGTATTTTTTTGAATGAAAAGCCCATCATGTTATTTACGTGTCAGCGGCATTGTTTCATGCTATGTCATGGCAAAATGTCACAGACGACAAAGACGACGTTTGAAGTTGGAGGTTTAAGGTAGAAATTCCACCCCCATCATCATCTATATTCTTTGAATAGTAGTCGTTGTGATAGTACACCTTAAGAAATATAATCTCAATTGAAGTGCTTTTCACTTTATTCTTTCTTTTCCATTAGAAGAAGTTTGCAAATTGTAGGGAGACAAATATGCATGAATATAAAATAGAAGTAGTCATTGAGACAAAACTCGAGAAAAGCTTTGGAAAAAAAACATTTTATGCTATTACACGTTAAATATTTTCGCTTTTTTATTTAAAGCAACAATTTTCATTTTAAAACCTAGGTAAGTGTGATGAAAGTGAAACTGTAATTAAAAATGTTTGCAGGTTGATTTATCTCTTTTTAAGGGGAATGTAATTTTATTAAAGTTGTAAAAATATAAGCGAATTCGTCTGTCTGTCGGAAATATTTTTAGTAATAAATCGTCTGCTTTATTCCATTAAAAATTAAACAGTTCTTTTCAGCTCAAATTGTTGAACTTTGAACACAATCAGCTGTTTAAAATCCATGTAGCCTAAAAGCATGCAGCACTTTCTTAAACAAATGTTGTTCAGACATTAAATTAACCCTATGCGAAACTCGTTCCAAAAAGAAAACCAAATTATTTTAGACAAGTATAGCTACATAAGCCGCAATTTCTTTTAAAGATGATTTTTGTAACCACCAAAATATCGTGGGTTATTTTAAGTATATATTTTTAAGGGCTATACTAGACGTGGATTACTTAAGGACTATTTTTTCAAGGGCTATACTAGGCGTGGATTATTTAAAGAATATTTTTTCAAGGGCTATACTAGGCGTGGATTATTTAAAGAATATTTTTTCAAGGGCTATACTAGGCGTGGATTATTTAAAGAATATTTTTTTCAAGGGCTATACTAGGCGTGGATTATTTAAAGAATATTTTTTCAAGGGCTATACTAGGCGTGGATTATTTAAAGAATATTTTTTCAAGGGCTATACTAGGCGTGGATTATTTAAAGAATATTTTTTTAAGGGTTATAATAGGCGTGGATAGACATGGATAATGTACGTAATATGTTGTCAAGAACCTGAACAGGCGTGGATTATGTAAAGAATATTTTTTTAAGGGTTATAATAGGCGTGGATAGACATGGATAATGTACGTAATATGTTGTCAAGAACCTGAACAGGCGTGGATTATGTAAAGAATAAATCAAAATGTAAATCAAGGACATCAATAGCTTAAAAATTTTAAGAACATTTTGAAAATTTCTTGACTAAAATCAAACGAAAGTAAGGACTTTGCACATCGTAATAATATTATCAAGTCTAAATTATTTCTGAAGATAGACCCGATTTGCCCCCCCTTGTGGTAACGCCTGAAAACTTTTCCTTGTTAAATACTTAAATACTCGTTGAACCTAAAATAGAGCAATGATGTATACATAGTTATGCAGCCTAAAAGTATGCACCACTCAATAAAGGATTGAAGGACTTACCTTTCTTGACATTCGTGTAGGCATTCAGTTAGTCCTTTGCGCATCTTATTCGAGTATGTTTGTCAATGAATTTGGGTTTCTATAACGAAGGATTTTTTTTTTTTGAATCTGAAAAGAAAACGAAAGGAAAGCGTTTATTTTAATAACTTTTCATAAAATTTTTTAATAATTATTAAAAATATAATTGAGACAAACTTATATGGGAATATGTTTGGAATAAGTTGTAATAAGTGTACAGTCGGGCGAACCACCGCACGCGTTCACTCTCGCGAGAGTAAATATCACTATTCTCTCACACACATTCAACTGAACCAATTGAAAAACCATTGACACACACACAAAGACATGTGCGTGAGAACAGAATTTTGTACGATCTGCCCGTGCCTATTGTAGAATGTCAAGTATGAATAATTTAAATTTATAATTTATTGTTCCTAAAACTATGCACCACTCATGACTTTATAACGTAAATACAGTAAAAACTCGCTAATCCGGATAATTGATTGCAGACCCCAATCCGGATTACCGAGATTTCCGGATTATCGAGTTTTATTAATTGGTTTAAATTTATATTAATTTGGTGATATTTTAATTATTTTTATGTTTTTATTAAAAATGAAAATTGTTAATTTCAAAAATATGAACTTTGAATATAATAGGTACCATTTTCAATTAAATTTGCAACGATTTTTTATTAAAATAAAAAGTAACGTATATTTACAATCCGGATTTTTGAGTCAAATAGGTCAATCAATCCGGATTATAGGATACGCAATGGGTTGTGAAATGCAGTCCGGATTGTCGAGGTCCGGATTATCAAGTTTATACTGTATGTTCTAAAGTGGAAGATTTATAGATTATGGGCAAATATAAATCACATATTAAGCATCACTTAAAATTAAATTTCTTAATCAAAAATTCAGCAAAATATTCAAAACACCTATCATAAGGTCCATATCACACACCTCTTATGGTCCCAAAGTTATTTCTTAGAAATTACCCTGTTTGTTTCTCCTAAATATCCCCTAAACTTTTGTCTTTATTCAGGCATAACATTAACCAATAACAAATTCAATTTCAAGGTACCCACATAATCTAGGATTTAATAATCATTTGGCTACTTTATTGTTGCTTAGAGACACAGATAATTCATAATTTATATTCAAAATTTAACCTTAAAAACGGTGAATAAATTATTATTACTCACACCAATGAGATGTGGTCAAAAATATTTGCATTTTAGCTGACAGGCGATGATGTTAGCAATTGGGAATTTTTTTTAAAAACGCAAAAAACAAATCTTTTGTTCTACATAAATTGTATCCAGGCAAAATTATAATAATGATAAATCTCCAAGGAATTAATTAAACGATTTAATAAATTTCGTAAAAAAAAACAGAAACACTTAATGACAAGCAGAGATATTGAAATACACAAAAAAACAAATATTTCCCCACCAATATAACGCATTATTATTTTGTCCTTAGGCATTGTTCCCCGGTAACACCTGCGTTATTTTTTATGTGCCACATATTTCATATATGTGCTTTGGCGAACTTTATGCTGATATCATCATCATTTTGTTCTAATGGAATTCTTGTGTTTCACCTTATGTGAAAGAAAATATTTAAGGACAACAAATTGCTGTGACGGCAAACAAAATTTAAATAAAGGAATTTGAAAAAAGAATAAATACAAATAACATTAATATTGAAAAGAATAAGAAAAAAGGAAATTTGTTTCTCATACGTAAAATTATGTCAACATTAGTAAGCTTATGCAAGGTGACACACACATGATGCCAAGAAAAGGCAACTTTCAGACATTTTCCATCAATCAAGGAGAAAAGGCAGGGAAATCTGTCATAAAACAGAAAGGAATGTCACAGAGTTAAATTTAAAGGTGCAGAATATGTAATTCATTTTAGATTCGCAAAATTTGTAGAGGGTTTGAAGGACAAAAAATATAAAAAATAAAGATTATTTTCTTCTACTCAATAAAGAAAATCACCCACATCTACTGGAAATCATTTGCAGCTACTGATTTTTTTCTACAGAAACATGTCCTTAAACATACACTTGTTTCTTATTAGCCTTCGGTTATGTATATGTATCATATATTTATTTTTATTTTCTTTGTGTACACATTTATTTATTTATTTGGACAATATGTTGTCTAAGACACAGGTGATGACAAGTATTTGTCGACCTGCAAGTTATTTGAACTTAGAATTATATTTATTATGTCAACAAATTGTTTGAAATATTTTTTTTATTATACACTAAATAATCACATAAGTAAATATAAACAATACAAATATAAATAAAAGAGAAACATATGATATTGCCGGAGAAACGCCTAAAAGTATGCATTGGTTCACAAATAATTTAACAAAAATATAATATGTCACATCCATAAACTCAAAATGTGGACAATTTATTATTGCTTAATATATACGGGAACTTGAACAGTTAAATAGTTTTATGTGGAAACATATGATTTTGGACAAACGGCCTAAAAATATACAAGGGAGTTTGATTTTTTTAAGTGAATAGTAATCACTCACATATTCGTACGTATTTTACCTAAGACCTAAAGTTCGAATATTATTGATGCCTTTATTATAAATAATTCTTGTGAAGGTCTACGGAAAATATTTTTTTCTAAAAATCCACGCCTTATTGTAACTTAAACCAGTAAGGAAAGTATTAAAGTCGGACGGGGACGACTATATGATACCCTTCACAAGTATACCCATACTGGACTATAACATGAAATTGGATGAAATAAAATATGGGATATTTATCTAAATGTGAATCTACCTAGATCTATCCATAAACATGTCATACGTTTGTTACAATGGGACAAAACTATGTAAATCGACTTCCGTGAGGCTAGGTTTGTACTTCTAGCAAACGCAATTACGTAATTTGTACGTTGTGCAAAATTTGATGTCAATCTGACTAGCAGAAGGAGTTTGATGCCCAATTTACTTAAAATCGGGCAAAAATATATATGGAAGCCATATCCACATATGAACCGATTTCAACGAAACTTGTCACAGGTTACGTTATACTAATTACAGCACGTTTTGTTCCTATCAGCCATATATTGGTTCCGTGGACCAATTACTTAAAAATTAATCTATAATTTAAAGGAGCTATATCTAAATCTCAACCAATTTTCACGAAACTTGGCACACATCATTCTGGACTAAATTCAGCACGCTATGCCAAATTTCGTGCAAATCGAAAGATATATGTCCACTTTGGTGCACCATTTACATTAAATCGGACGAAAATATATATGGGAGCTATATCTAAATCTTGACCGATTTTCACGAAACTTGGCAGACACCATTCTAGGCTCAATTCAGTACGTTATGCCAAATGCAAATCGTGCAAATTGAAAGATATATGTGCACCATTTACATGAAATCGGTCGAAACTATGTATGGAAGCTCTATCTAAATCTGGACCGATTTTCACGAAACGTGGTAGACATCACGCTAGGCTCAATTCAGTACGTTATGACAAATTTGATGCAAATCGAAAGATATATAGGGACTTTGGTGCACCATACACATGAAATCGGGCGAAACTATATATGGGAGCTCTATCTAAATCTGGACCGATTTTCACGAATCTTGGTAGACATCATTCTAGGCTCAATTCAGTACGATATATGTGGACTTTGGTGCACCATTTACATTAAATCGGACGGAAATATATATGGGAGCTATATCTAAATCTTGACCGATTTTCACGAAACTTGGCAGACACTATTCTAGGTTCAATTCAGTACGTTATACCAAATTTCGTGCAAATCGACAGATATATAGGATCTTTGGTGCACGATTTACCTTAAATTGAACGAAAATATATATGGGAGCTATATCTAAATCTGAACCGATTTTTCCCAATTTCAATAGAGTTCGTCCTTGGGCCAAACAAATGAGCTGTGCCAAATTTCATCCAAATCGGATTATAAATGCGACCTGTACTTTATTTACAATTTAACACCAACAGAATGACAGACGAACGGACGGAAATATTCTCAAAAGGAACTGTCGGTCTATCTCGTTTCCTTTTGCCTGTTACAAACATATGCGCAAAGACATAATACCCTGTACCACAGTATGGTGAAGGGTATAAAAATCCACGCATTATTGTAACATGGAGAAATATGTTTAAAAAAAAATCGAGGTCTTATTGTAACTTAGGAAAATATGTTTTAAAAAATCCACGCATTATTGTAACATAAACATATATTTTCTAACAAATCGACGCCTTATTGTAACTTAGATTTTTTTAAATCCACGCCCTATTGTAACTAAGAAAAACATTTTTTACTCTTACTGCGGATAACAAATATCCTTAAAAGTATGCGCCATTATTTTCATCCAGAAATCTACAAATTAAGATCCAAATATTAAAGAATAAATGCGATTTGAAATATTTTCTCACAAAATTAATAAAAATATCCTAGCCAAAAGATATTCTTTATTGAAATAGAAACAAAAATTCCTGTTGATAATTGTTTACAATTATTTCTATTTCTTTGGCATTTATTATAGTCATGAATTTTTGTGACAACCTTCGCCTTTTGTAAATCTCATTTTGTTTGTGTGCATTGTTGCCCCCCAAGTAATAAAGTGTTTATTTCGAAATTCTTTTCATTTGCCATGAAAGAAAGGTAAAAACAACAAAAGAGTCAGGGTCTGTTTTTAATTGCAAAAATTAAATTTAAAGTTAAATTTAATTTTATTTTACTTTCATTGTTGTTGTGGCCCTAAGTAATAAAACATCAAAAGCATGGCAAAGGGAAAATATTTTTCAAAACTACACACACACAGATAGATTTAAAAGATTTACCTTTCCCAAGGAAAACCACTACTACCCAAGAAACCGACAACAATGTTGTTGAAGTTAAGGTAAAAATAAAGGATATCCTTCTAACAAATTAACACTTTGACCCTTGAGGCAGGCAGGCTGGCAGGAAGGAATTCTCATAATAATCCTTTAAGAGAGTAAGAGAAAAAATCCCAAACACACAAGAAAAGCTAAAGTAAAATGTAACCTCTGTTCAAAGACAGCTTAACTGGCCAAGATGACAGATAACCGTCCATCCACGTTAAGTGATGACTGGTGTTTGTGAAAGGTATTAAACCAAAGAAAAGATTGAGATGGAGAGTCCTTCGAAGGTGTGTGGGTGTAATACAGAATACCGTTTATTATAATTGTTAAATGATATTCCTGCAACTATGGAACTCAATAAGGCCACTTTTTGTCTCCCCATTACGTTCCACAGAAAGACCACCACCACCAAAGGACGACAATGTCAACCCGACAATATTTTGTTTGTGGGTGTGCGTTTTCCTTACAAATTTCCTAACAATGCCAACGATTTTGAAATAGTTTGAGTTGAATGTGTTGAACAACAAAAAGATTTCAGACGACAACATTTCATTTTAATGCTCTATAAAGTTAAAGGGTACACAAAGGACAATGAAGAGAACAACAACAGCAACAATAACGAAAAAAAGGCATATGACAAAAATCCGTTTTATTTTTATCTTTATGCTTAAAACTTGTCATAGTGGCAATACGTTTTACATTGAGGTGAGGTAAGAGAGAGAGAGAGAGAGAGAGAGAAAGACGGGAAGATGTCTTGGTCTAATGTTGACGCAACAAATATGTCCTGGCCATGAATAGACAACAATCTTTTAAGCTGTAAGACAAACAATCGTATCAAAAGATTTTGAAAACATATTAAAAGGAAGATAGCAAATTGGGGAGAAAGTGAAAGAATAGATGAAAAAATGTTAGTTTTAAAAAATAATTTTAAAAAAACCACGCCATGTTGTAGCTTTGAAAAATAATTTTAAATCAGTAAGGAAAGTAGTAAAGTCGGACGGGGCCGATTATATGATACCCTTCACCACTTTGGGTATATTCAACAGATGAATCCTAACGGACGTCACATTATTGAAGGACCAGTAAATGAAGTTGGATCCATAAACAAGTCATTCTGCAACCTACACTTGGGCAGATATAGAGTTGCTCCTTATAATGGGACAAAATTATGTAAATTAATTTAAAGCAAATAGCAATCGGCCACCCGTTGATTATTTGGATAAATATCCAAAAAAATTAGGAGTTTGGTGCAACTATATCTAAAACTGAACCGATTTCAACGAGTATTGCCAGAGATTAATTTATATTAACTACAGTTCATTGTACAGAATTATGTGGCAATCGCAAAAACCTTGGGTCTTTAGTGCATAATTTTCATGACATCGGAAGAAAGAATATATACTAGCTATATCAAAATCTTAATCGATTCCCAACTTAGCAAACATCATTCTAGACGCAATTCAGCACGCCTTGCCCAATATTGTGCACATCGAAAGGTATATAGGGACTTTGGTACACCATTTACATTAAATCGGACGCAAATATATATGGGATCTATATCTATATCAGAACCGATATTCAGGAAACTTAACACACAACATTCAAGACCTAATTCATTGCGCTGGGCCAAATTTCGTGCAAATATAAGGAAAGATATATAGAAAATATATATGGAGTTTCTTGCAGGCTTTATTCAGTACGCTATAAAATTTCGATGCAGGTTGGGACACAAATATATATGGGAGCTATATCTAAATCTGAACCGATTTTTCCGAAACTTAGCTGTGCCAAATTTCATCCAATTCGACTCAAAAATGCGACCTGTCTTTGTTTACAATTTATCATGGACAGACAGACGGACGGACGGGTTCTATGCATACTCTCACAAGGAACCATGTGTCTATCTTATTTCCTTTTGCCTGTTACAACTCAAAGGCATAATACCCTGTACCACAGTGTGGTGATGGGTATAAACACACCTTATTGTAGCTGTGGAAAATAGTTTTGGAATATCGTCGTTTGCCATTTTATATCATCCTTTGTCATAATATCCTAATTTATTTTCTTCCTTTACTTATTTTTTGTGCTATATTTTTCCCCACAACTGTTGAAGCTAACGGCATAACGATTGACGGAAATCTTTAATATAAACACAAGACGCACTCCAATGGCTTTAACATGAGCAACGTGGTAGAGAAGAGTAAAGTAAAACCCCTTTTCAAAGGGGATGTGAGGAGGAAAACAAATGAAAGGAAATCCTTAAAATATACACCAAAAGGTGACACAAAGCATACCATAACGATCAAAGGACAACCAAGGTAAGACAACAAGTGTAAAAGAACAACAATAACAACAACAAAAGATATAAGTCAAAGAATATAGAAAAATGCGTACACACACATACATGGAGATATGGCAAATATGTGAGTATAACGTAATGGTAAATGGGTTAAGGACTAAAAAATATTTTGTGAAACAAAATTTATGTCAAAAGAGAAAAAAGTGTGGAAGGGAGACGATGAAAGGGATATCAGATAAAACGCCTTTTACTTAATGATAAAATTGAGTAAGGACTCAAAAGCAAATGAATTCAATTTTCAAAATTAAATTTGAGAGGTGGGAACAGTCATATCTATTTTCAAATCTTTGTCAATGAAAAGGTGGCAATTGGTAGTAAAAGGTTTCGATACAAATTAAGAAATGCTATATAAAATCAAAATTGATTTTTTAATGTTTACTGGCATTTTCTAAACCTATTTCCCCAAAAAGAACCACTTATTCAAAATTTTCTATATTACCAAATTTTCTATATTGCCAAGTGTATGCTGAAAGCCTCTCTGCCACTCACTTATGGGTTAATTACCAAAATTGTGAAAACGAAACGAAAAACTAAAAACCTGCAAAATTTGGCAAAACTCAAAACAAACCAGCATTTAAACTTCACCTATTAACACACATATGAGGGAATTTTCGTTTTGTTTGGCACAGAATGAATTGCTGTTTTTAGCTTATTTTCGGCTTATAGAAGTTGTTGTGTTGTTTTTTTGCAAGTTTCTTTTTTTCTGTCTCGTTATTACCTTTTTGGTTTTTAGTTACTGTTCTCATTTCGGCTATATTGTTTTTTCTTTTCTGCTTTTTTGGCAAATGCAAACATTTAACCCAAATTGTCAACGAATTTTTGCTGTGCCAAACAGAATGGGTTTCAACGTAAAACTTAACGTAATGTAATATGAGTGAGGCAAAAAGTGCACACACACACACAGAAAATGGCAAAGAAGTTTATTTTGGCCCAAAACAGAGGCAACAAAATTAAAAGCTTAACGTCTGTTTAAACTAGGCACACTCAAACCCGCACATACACACACACATACCCAAATATTAAACCAAAACACACACAGAGTTTGCAGAGCTTAGTCACTAAAACTTTTTTTGGTTAAACATTTAACAAAAAAACTATGACAAATAGTAACAAAAACAAAAAAGTCGAGAACAGCATTAGGTTAAACATTTGGTTGTGGCTTTTCGTTTTGTTTGAAAAGGGTATGGCTACTAAGCTGGGTTACTTTCCATTTTAAAATGAAAATGTGAAAAAAAATCTTAATAAGGATTTGGTAACGGTGGATTTTTTTTTTTGTGTAGGCAATGGGCACCAGTGTGGCTAATATGAAACACAAAGTGTACTTGGCTTAGTTTCCTGTTTTCGGTTTTATGAGAAAGTGAACTTGGTTTTTGGTTGGTTTTTAAAAGTTTATAACTGCTATAAATGGTTAAAAATATCGGACCTGAAGACCTTTGAAATTAAAGCAACGATTTAAAAAATATGTTATCTATTGGTATTATTAAATATGTGGTAATAATTGTTTGTAAAATTAACAACAACAACGTAAACCATAAGTCAGAGATATTCCGAAAGGTAAACGAATTCAATTCGTTTGAATTCCTTCGGGCAGCAGCCTCTTGGTATATAATGCCTTTATAAGTTTTTTATATCCTATGCATAGAATCACTTTCTGAGTCGATTTATGCCTGTCCGTCCGTCCGTCCATGTATTGCACAAAGTAAAGGACGCATTTATGATTCAATTTGGATGAAATTAGGCACATATCACTTATTTGGCCCAAGGACGAAACCTATTGAAATTGGAGGAAATCGGTTTAGATTCAGATATAGCTCCCATATATAGTTTCGTCCGATTTTATAGAAATGGTGCACCCAACTCCCAATATTTGTCCGATTAAGACAAAATGTTGCACAGAGTACTGAATAAGGTCTAAATTGATGTACGCGAAGTTTTGTTGTAATCGGTTCAGATTTAGATATAGCTCCCATATATAGTTTCGTCCTATTTTATGTAAATGGATATCAAATTTAGCAGATTGACACAAACATTTGCACAGCGTACTGAATTAGGTCCAAATTTTTGTATGCGAAGTTTTGTTGTAATCGGTTCAGATTTAAATAAAGCTCACATATAGATCTAGATTGATATATGCCAAGTTTTGTTGAAATTGATTCAGATTTATATTTAGCTCCCATATATAGTTTCGTCCGATTTTAGCCAGTATTATTCCAATTACAACAAAATTTTACACAGAGTACTGAATTAGGTCCAGATTGATGTATGCGAAGTTTTGTTGGAATCCGATCCCGATTCAGATATAACTCCCTTATATAGTTTCGTCTGATTTGATATAAATGGTGCTGCAAACTCTCAATATTGGTCCGATTTAGACAAAATGTTGCACAGAGTACTGAATTAGGTCTAGATTGATGTACGCGAAGTTTTGTTGTAATCGGTTCAGATTTAGATATAGCTCCCATATATAGTTTCGTCCTATTTTATGTAAATGGAGCTCCAAAGAATCAAATTTAGCAGATTGACACAAACATTTGCACAGCGTACTGAATTAGGTCCAAATTTTTGTATGCGAAGTTTTGTTGTAATCGGTTCAGATTTAAATAAAGCTCACATATATAGTTTCTTCCGATTGTATGTGAAGGAAACTCTGCAGAGTCAAATTTAGGCAAATTAATAGTAGAATAACCAACTTAAGGGCCTGGGATCAGGAGAGCGTGCCTAGGACTTTTATAGCCAGATTATATTTTAAGAGACATCTATAGCAAGAACATATCCACAAGACATTTTAAATGTAGAAGCCTTTTCAAAAAAACATCAACGTATCTACACTCAGATAAGACATCAACGATATTGGAAAAATGCCAACCAAAGGTCTATTGAGGACATGTCGAAAGGCCAGCTTAGCTAGAAATCCTTACAGATGTGTTTCCCAAAAATAGTGACAAATTATTTTATGGAATGAAGGTCTTCTAATGAATCACCACCTTTTAATGGCAACTCCCAATATATAGAGGTCCTTCAGGGGTCATTTATAGTTCATATTCAGATAAAGGTCCTTTAGAAGTCCTTTATAATTCAATATTCAGAAATACATAAAAGCTCCAATTTTCAAAAAAAAAAGAATGTCTAAAAACCTTGCGGGGTGGCATTTTGAAAATAGCTTCATTGTTTTTAAATCAACCATTTTGTTCTTTAAATATTATTCTAACATAATTATTTATTCATGCTATGTGATTTTAAAAATCCTTTCATATAAAATAGTTGAAAAATATTCAATCCGTTAAATATTCTTCAGAAAATTCGTTAGTAGCCCATACCATTTGTCCTTCAAAAAAATTCTTTAAAAATTAAATATTCTATACAAAATTGCGCTTTATGTCCTTTAAATATTCTTCAAAATATTCTATAAAAAATTACTTTAAAAATCCACGGCTTATATCCTTTAAATATTCATCAAAAAATTCTTTAAATATCCACGGCTTATATCCTTTAAATATTCACCAATTTTTTTTTTAAATTCACGCCTTATGTCCTTTTAATATTCGTCAAAAAAAAAAAAAAAAAATTAAAAATCCACGCCTTATACCATGTTAACATTCTTCAAAAAATTCTTTAAAAATCGACGTCTTATCTACTTTAAATACTCTTCAAAAAATTCTTTAAAAATTCCCTCCTTATGTCTTTTAAATATTATTAAAAAAAGTATTTAAAATCCACGCCTTATGTCCTATAAATATTCTTAAAAAATCCACGACCTATGTCCTTTAAATATTCTTCAAAAAAATTTATAAAAATCGACACTAGTTCCATTCCTCATAGAAATTTATATAAAATAAAATAAACTGCCTCTATTTTTATTATTCCTCTAAATGTTCAACATTTAGTTTTCATTTTGTCACTGACAGTTGATTTTGTTTATGTTTAATTCCGCTTGTTTTGTTGTTGTTGTATTCGCAATATTTTTTATTGCAGTTATATTTTAGTTTAGAATAAAAACACACTTCGGGGGATTTTCATAAAACAAAGCAATGCAAAAAAAAAACTTTTGCGGAATAAAATTAAACGGTGACAGTTATGTTAAAAATGTAAATTTATTTAAGGAAGATGAAGCGACGACGACGATGATGACGACAAAATATAAACAAAACAGGGGAAAAATCTAACTGTAATTGCAGTGGAGGAATAACTATTTAAATTAAGAGTGTAATTAAAATGTTGCTTCCGTCAGTGGTTCAGGGAAGCAGTCAGAACGCAATGATGATGCTGATCATCATCATGTGAAAATGTGGCAATAAATTAAGTGAATAATTTTGAGACATCTAAAAATTAAGAAAAAGACTGATGATGGAAAACGTTATTCTTCGAAAGTTGGATTCATGTTTAAACTTTAAATATGGTCCAACTTTTTTTTATCTTGATAAAAATTTTGAATCTTTATAAAAATGTATTTTATTCGGAAACCCTGATATCTGTTGTATGTTCTGTGTGCTTCGAAATGAAATTTTGAAATTGCTGTTTTTGCATTCGTGACATTGTTTCTTTTTTTTTTGTTGTTGTTTCTTTTTGCTTAGTTTAGGGCACCCATGTCATTTTAATTCATATACAGCAATAAATTTTATTTTCACACGATTTATGATGGTCAATTCAAAAAGCAAAGCAAAAAAAAAAAATGGTGGCAAACACGCACAGACTTTCGTGACAATCTGTAATGTATTAGGAAACTGACAGAAAAGTAACTATAATCCCAACAATATGCATGATGCATGACTCCACACAAAATGATATATACTACCTTATATAACCACCACCTACATTTAAATAGTTTCATGTCGTCGGATTATAATTGTTGAATTAAAATGGGATTTAAATAAAGGTTATTGTGAGAATAAATAAAAAATAATACAGATTGAAGTTGATTCAAAACATGAAGTGGGTCACCAGAAATATTTTTTTAAATACTTAAAGTCGTTAAAATATCAACAAAAAAATTCCCGCCTTGTGTCCTGTAAATATTATGCTAAAAATTCCTTAAAAATCGAAGCCTTGTGTTCTGTAAATATTATCCCAAAATTCCTTAAAAATCCAGTAATTATTATCCTAAGAATTCCTTAAAAATCGATGCCTTGTTTCCTTTAAATATTATATGAAAATTTATTTAAAAATCCACGCCGTGTGTCATTAAAATACTCGCCGAAAAATTATTTACAATTCTACGAACTGTGTCGTTTAAAAAATCTTTGAAACACTCTTTAAAAATGCTCTCTTTATGTCCTTTAAATATTCCTCAAAAATTATTTAAAAATCCACGCCGTGTGTCATTAAAATATTCACCGAAAAATTATTTACAATTCTACGAACTGTGTCGTTTAAAAAATCTTTGAAACACTCTTTAAAAATGCTCTCTTTATTTCCTTTAATATTCCGCAAAAATTATTTAAAAATCCACGCCTGAAGACCCTAAAATATTCCTCAAAAAATTATTTAAAAATCCACGCCTGAAGACCCTAAAATATTCCTCAAAAAATTATTTAAAAATCCACGCCTGAAGACCTTAAAATATTCCTCAAAAAATTATTTAAAAATCCACGCCTGAAGACCTTAAAATATTCCTCAAAAAATTATTTAAAAATCCACGCCTGAAGACCCTAAAATATTCCTCAAAAAATTATTTAAAAATCCACGCCTGAAGACCCTAAAATATTCCTCAAAAAATTATTTAAAAATCCACGCCTGAAGACCCTAAAATATTCCTCAAAAAATTATTTAAAAATCCACGCCTGAAGACCTTAAAATATTCCTCAAAAAAATATTTAAAAATCCACGCCTGAAGACCTTAAAATATTCCTCAAAAAATTATTTAAAAATCCACGCCTGAAGACCTTAAAATATTCCTCAAAAAATTATTTAAAAATCCACGCCTGAAGACCTTAAAATATTCCTCAAAAAATTATTTAAAAATCCACGCCTGAGGACCTTAAAATATTCCTCAAAAAATTATTTAAAAATCCACGCCTAGAGACCTTTGAATATTCCTCAAAAAAATTATTTAAAAATATTTAAAAATCCACGCCTAGAGACCTTTGAATATCCCTCCACAAAATGACCTTTAATATTATTCAAAACATTATTAAAAAATCCACGCCTAGCGACCATTGAATATTCCTCAAAAAAATTATTTAAAAATATTTAAAAATCCACGCCTAGAGACCTTTGAATATTCCTCAAAAAAATTATTTAAAAATATTTAAAAATCCACGCCTAGAGACCTTTGATTATTCCTCAAAAAAAAAAAATTATTTAAAAATCCACGCATAAAAACATTATTTTTAAATCCTCGCCTAAAAAAAATATTTAAAAATCCACGCCTAGAGACCTTTGATTATTCCTCAAAAAAAAATATTTAAAAATCCACGCCTAGAGACCTTTGATTATTCCTCAAAAAAAATATTTAAAAATCCACGCCTAGAGACCTTTGATTATTCCTCAAAAAAATTATTTAAAAATATTTAAAAATCCACGCCTAGAGACTGTTGAAGGTCTCCAAAAAATTATTTAAAAAAATCCACGCCTTCTGTGGTGGTCTCCAAAAAATTATTTAAAAAAAAAATATTTAAAAAAATCCACGCCTAGAGGTATTTTGGTCCCCAAAAAATTATTTAAAAATCCACGCCTAGAGACCTTTGAATATTCCCCAAAAAATTATTTAAAAATCCACGCCTAGAGACCTTTGAATATTCCCCAAAAAATTATTTAAAAATCCACGCCTAGAGACCTTTGAATATTCCCCAAAAAATTATTTAAAAATCCACGCCTAGAGACCTTTGAAATTCCTTATTTAAAAATCAAAAAAATTATTTAAAAATCCACGCCTAGAGACCTTTGATTATTCCTCAAAAAAATTATTTAAAAATATTCAAAAATCCACGCCTAGAGGCCTTTGAATATTCCTCAAAAATCCACGCCTAGAGGCCTTTGAATATTCCTCAAAAATCCACGCCTAAAGACCTTTAAATATTCCTCAAAAAATTATTTAAAAATCCACGCCTAGAGACCTTTAAATTTTCACCAAAAATATTTAAAAATCCACGCCTCGATACCGTTCATATCGAAATTTTTTATTTAAATTTATATTAATTTTTATTATTTTAAATTTTAATTTCCCCACTCTTTCATTTCCTTAAATGACAAAGCAGGAGAAAATAAATAAAAAATAAATTTCACTGAATTTTATAATTCCGCATACAAAATATATTGATTCGTTCCCACACATTTTTTGCCAACTGGTTGTCTGGTTGGCTGACTGCCTGGCAACCTACCAGTTAGCCACTTTGTCAATCGATTATAACCTCACTTCGTGTTATGGCTCAAATATCCGCCAAATATGACAGACAGAAATGACTAAACAACAAAATGCGCAAAAAATACAAAAAAAAACTCTCGGGAAAATATTATTGCTGTTGTTGGCTTTTTTTATTAATTTCTATTTTAAGCCATTTGTTGTTGTCGTCGTCATTATATTATATTTTGTTGCAATTCTCTCTCTCTCTGCCGTATTTACATCCATCACCGTTAATGTTTAAATTTCCGTTTTATTGAAATCACTTCCGCTTGTTTTACGTATTTGAATGCTCATAAATCTTCATTACAAACAAATGACTAGTAAATGACAGATTTCTGTACAATATAAGTGGCGTTGTATTTTATGTATATACAATACATAAATACATATATAGGAAAAAATTAAAAAAGTGCAATGGAATGCAATGAAAATATATAAACTTGTTTTTGTTTCATATTTATATACATATATATTTTTCCGGACGTTGATGTATTTTTAGGGATTAATTTTTTATTATTAAAAAAATAACAAATAAAAACATATATGTTTTGTTGTTGAGGTCTCCACAGTGTCAATCTGTAATGGCATTATAGTGGTTGTGCAGAGAATGACCAGTCCATTGGGATTAATTTAATATTTTTTAAATTGTACAGCGTTTAAAATGAAACAAAGCATTTAAAATGAACACAAATTAATTGATTTTTAAATGATATTTTTTCAAGATTTTCATGAGGAATACATGTATATATTTTTTCAAAGCCTACATGAGGTGTAGATTTTTTAAATAATTTTTCAAGGCATGCATCAGTCGTGATTTTCTAAATAATCTCTCGGATTTTCTAAAAAAATTGTTCAAGGACTATATTAGCCTATTTTTACTTTCACGACATTGTGGTAAAGGGTATTATGTCTTTGTGCATATGTTTGTAACAGGGAAAAGGAAACGAGATAGACATATGGTTTCTTTTGAGAATATGCATAGAATCATTTTCTGAGTCGATTTATGCATTTCCGTCCGTCTGTCTGTCTGTCCTTGTTAAATTGTAAACAAAGTACAGGTCACATTTATGATCCGAATTAGATGAAATTTGGCCCAAGTCACTTATTTCGCCCAAGGACGAACCCGATTTAAATTGGTGAAGTCGGTTCAGATTTAGATATAGCTCCCATGTATATTTTCGTCCGATATAGGCACCAAAGTCTCTATATATCTTTCGATATACATGAAATTTGGCATAAAATACTAAATTAGGTCCACAATGATGTGTGCCAAGTTTCGAGAAAATCGGTTCAAATTTAGATATAGCTCCCATATAAAGTTTCGTCCGATTTAAGGTAAATGGCGCACCAAAGTCCCTATACATCTTCCCATGTGCACGTAATTTGGCACAGATTTCTACGAAAGTTTTGTTGAATTTCGTGAATATCGGTTCAGATATAGATATAGGTCTCACGTATATATTTTCGTCCGGTTTAAGGTATATGGTGCACCAAACTCCTAGTGTTTGTCGGATTGACACGAAACTTTGCACAACGTATCATATATATTTCGAGCGGGTGTCTGATTGAGGATATATTTTTAAATCGATTTCCATAAATATGTCCGATTTAAACTAAATTTAGCATATGTTACAGAAAAGTCTATGTCCCTTCGAGGGAACATTGACATGAAATTGTTAGGATACATATGTTCAACATACATAAAGTGGTGAAGGGTATCATATAATCGGCCCAGTCCGATTTTACTACTTTCCTTACTGGTTCATGATTGTTTAAGATTAAATTCGTATGTATGGACAATAAACTTACGGAGGACAAGCGATAATTACCTGAAAATAAATAAGAAAATAGTATATTAGTGTATTGGCAAGAAAATTATTTTAAGTGAGAAGAAGAAAAAAGAAGTATGGTATTGACTATCCGAACTCTGATTTTTAGAGCAATCCGTGTATATTTTAAAGTAGGAAATCAGACTCTTTTTGCTTTTTCAGCTTAAATTATTGAATTTAATATTGAGGCATTCGGCTATTTCCCAGTTCTTCGGAAAGCTTTAATAAAAATCACACCTTTACGCCTGAATTACTGTTCAAATTAAAATCACAGCCAGAACAATAACTCCAAAGAAGGGCGAAGAAAAAAACTTCCATATCGACACAACTATAAAAATATGAGAAATAGCTTGTTGTGGTCGTTATTGTCGTTATTGTGTTTTCCTTCAAACTTATTAATTCTATGGATGAATGCTTTTGTTCAGCATCAACTGAATGGCTGATTGGATGACTGACTGTGACTGCCTGTAAAGAGCTGTGACTGCTACTTGACTTAATGAATTCATGGGCCTTTGGTTAAGAAATAACAAACTCCACCTCAAATTTTCTAAGCGTCATTGAGCCTTGGGCGTGTAACATCATCCACAGTCACTTTTTTCTCTACTCTCCATCCATAGTATGGAAACTATCACAGTCCTCCTAACAGCAACATCCTCTGCTTGTTCCTACTTTTTCTTCACCTCAAGTCTTGCAAATAATCTCATAAAGGCAAGGCAAGCTAAGTGGAAAAATGTGGCAAAGTAGCTGTAATCTCACATGGTCTCGGTGTGCGCGGTTATATGCAGCTTCTGGCGGCTGTTGACGTTGTAGTCAATGGCAGTCGCGTTGGCTTGGCTTTAAACCACCACCACCACATGAAAATACATTTCTTATTTAATGAAAATGAAAAAAGTTCACTTGGATGTTTGGAGAAGAAACCTGTAGTTGCAAAGGCTTTTTTGTTGAGGACCCGGTATAATTTGCAAAAGTGTGATGCCGGGTGGCATATGTAATTAGTTTGCAACGTTACTAACATGATTCGTACATATTTTGGTGGGGGTAGGAAAATTAATTATAGGAAATGCTTTCTTCATATTTGATGCATACCTCAAAAACGTGGATTTGTTTAAATATTTTTTTAATGCCAACATAAGGCGTGATTTTTATAATAATTTTTTCCAAGGTCTACATAAGGCGTGGTTTTTTATATTCACTTTTTTCAAAGCCTACATAAGGCGTGGATTTTTATATTCATTTTTTTCAAGGCCTACATAAGGCGTGTATTTTTATATTCCTTTTTTAAGGCCTACATAAGGCGTGGATTTTTATATTCATTTTTTTCATTTTTTTTTATATTCATTTTTTCCGAGGCCTACATAAGGCGAGGATTTTTATATTCATTTTTTTTCAAGGCCTACATAAGACGTGGATTTTTATATTCATTTTTTTCAAGGCCTACATAAGGCGTGGATTTTTATATTCATTTTTTTTCAAGGCCTACATAAGGCGTGGATTTTTATATTCATTTATTCCAAGGCCTACATAAGGCGAACTCACTTCAGCACGCCTATAGAGACTTATTTCAGCTATAAAGACTTCCTTCCGCTTGTCTATAAAGACTCCGTTTAGCTCGCCTATAAAGACTTCCTTCCGCTCGTCTATAAAAATTCCCCTTAGCACGACTATAGAGACTCCCTTTAGCTCGTCAATAGAGACTCCCTTCAGAGACAGAGACTCCCTCCCTATAAAGACTCACTTCAACTCGTCTAATGAGTCTCCTTTCAGATTGTGTATAGAGACTGCCTCACTTCAGCTCGTCTATAGAGACTCCGTGTAGTTGTTCTATTCCGATATCTTTGATCTTTGCCCCTTAAATTTTGTTCATTGCAAATACTTTGGTTTCTATATCCAAAATAAAATATTCAACGCTAATTATTTCATAGCTTAAATAGTAACATTTTTCACAACATATGTTCGCTCGTCATGTCAGTATTACTGTTGTTTGTTTCGTATTTTTTTCTTTTGCCAACATTGTAGTTTTTTTTGTAATAAAACGCGTGTATTCTCTCTCTCATCCATTGGTACATACATTTTGAGATGTTTTCGTGTGAACGACCCTTTTAACATATTTATAATAAAATCAACAACATAACGGCAAAGGCAGCAGTAGAATCAGCCTGAGCTATTCTAGTAGCTGGCTAAGGCGGCTGAATATAAAAACATCAACAGCAATAATAACAACGTCATGGTTGTAGAGTGGCAGTAACATCATCAGCAACAACAACACACAGTACTACAACAACAACAAATTGTAACATATATAGTACATAAATACCGCCAACAGTAATATTCATGTCAGCCAGTCAGTCGGTGGCTTGGATGGTTTGCCATCTCATCACGAGTGCTGCAGCTTCTTTCTCAATTCTACTTACATACATAATTTTCCTTGTTTTTGTATCCACTTTTCGCTTCCTTCTTCTCCTTTTTAGCGTTAGTAGCGGTGTGTGGAATCCACAAAGATTCTGTAATAACATTGTTTATACCCATGCCGCTGCCGCCACCATATCCGTATAGTTGGTTGGCTTTACTACATTATATGGGTATAATGAGATTTTGAGGTCGGCTTTTTGTTTGAAGCAAAGTCGAATAATGGTGGAGGAGAAAAGAAGAAAAAAAAACACGTGAAACTACTACGACCATGTCTCTTTAAGAGAGCTATTTTACAGGCACACATACACACACATAGTATGGCTTTCAGTTTAAAACCATAAAAGCTTAAGGATTTAATTAAAGAAACAACAAAGTGAAGGAATAATCTTTTCATTTACAGGATATGATTTTGGGTTATTGAAAAACAAATAAGTGGGCATTTTCTTCAAGGTGAAGTTTGCCGGAGATGGTATATTCATTGAAAAATTAAAAAAAAATTCAAAGCGTACATAAAGCGTGGACGTTTAAAATAATTTTTTCAATGCCTACATAAGGCACTTCAACTTGTCTATAAAGACTCCCTTTCGCTCGTCTATAGAGATTCCCTTCAGATCGTCAATAGAGACTCCAACACTCAACTCGTCTAAAGAGACTCTACCATTCAACTCGTCTATAGAGACTCTACCATACAACTCGTCTATAGAGACGATACCATACAACTCGTCTATAGAGACTCTACCATTCAACTTGTCTATAGAGACTCTACCATTCAACTCGTCTGTGGAGACTCCCTTCAGCTCGTCTATAGAGACTCTACATTCAACTCGTCTGTAGAGACTCCCTTCAGCTCGTCTATAGAGACTCTACCATTCAACTCGTCTGTAGAGTCTCCCTTCAGCTCGTCTATAGAGAATCTACCATTCAACTCGTCTATAGAGACTCTACCATTCAACTCGTCTATAAATACTTTACAATTCAACTCGTCTATAGAGACTCCCTTTAGGTCGTTTATAGAGAGCGCTTCAGGTCTTCTATAGAGACTCCCTTCAGGCCGTCTATAAAGACTCCTTTCAGCTCGTTTATAAAGACACCCTTCAGCTCGTCTATAAAGACTCCTTTAAGTTCGACTACCATTCATATTCCGACATATTTCATAATTGTTATTCACATTCTAAAAAAACATAATCCAACAATTTCATTTTATAGTGCCTTTGAACTCAATTTCTCTCACAATTTTGTTATGGCATTTCCACATCATAAACTATTGCCCATTTAAACTAAATTTTTATATGGGCCATTATAAGTGTAGCAGTGCCAGTAGATCTCGTACAGGTCATTAAACCAACAAATTCGTTCATGGTAGTTTGTCCAAGAAAAACGAACAAAAAACAACCAAACTGAATGTCAATGGCATTTTGAAAAAAAAAATTGAAATAAATGAATATTTATTACCAAAAAAAGAAGAGAATGGTGACTATAAAATGTATACATGGGCACTTGAGAATATATTTATGTAGTGGTTTTGTTGTTATATTCCCCGTCGATGATGACCAAAAATTGGGCGGCGGTCAAATGTAATTATTAAAGTTATAAATTGTGGTCATTTTAATAAAGCCATAAAACGGCGGGAAAATTTACATTGGTGCCGTTAGGGTCAAAGTTGGCGAACAAGGAGAAAAATAACAAAAACTGAGAACAAAATGAAAAACACAAAAATGCGATTTATTGATGCCACAAATCTGTGTAATCCCTGCCCATCATCAAATTCTAAATAGGTATATATGACTCTCTGGAGCTTCATAAAATCTCGGTAATTACTTTCAAATAAGGCAAACATTTTTGTATCGAATTTTTATGTAAAAATAATCACATAATTCACAAATAACCAGTAAGGAAAGCAGTATAGTCGGACGGGGCCGACTATATGATACCCTTCACCACTTTGGGTACGTTCAACAGATGTATCTTAACAGACGTCGCATTTTTGAAGGACCATTAACATGAAATTAGATCCATAAACATGTCATTCTGCAACCCATACCAAATTTTTCATTTGGTCAGATATAGATTTGCTTCTTTTTGAGTTCTCCATTTACATATAAATCCAAATTTCGTGCAAATCGAAGGATATATAGGGACTTTAGTGCACCATTTACATAAAATCGGACGAAAATATATATAGGATCTAAATCTGAACCGATTTTCACGAAATTTAACAAATTTCGCGCAAATCGAAGGATACATAAGGACTTGGGTGCACTATTTTCCTAAAATCGGACGAAAATATATATGAGAGCTATATCCAAATCTGAACCGATTTTCACGAAATTTAACACACATCTTCTTAGACTTAATTCAGTACCCTGTGCCAAATTTCGTGCAAATCGAAGGATATATAGGGACGAAAATATATATCTAAATCTGAACCGATTTATCCAAATTTCAATAGGGTTCGTCCTTGGGCCAAATAAATGAGTTGTGCCAAATGTCATCAAATTCGAATCAAAAATTCGACCTGTACTTTGTTTACAATTTAACATGGACAGACAGACGGACGGACGGACATGCATATATCGACTTAAAAAGTGATTCTATGCATATTCTCAAAAGAAACCATGTGTCTATCTCGTTTTATTTTGCCTGTTACAAACATATGCACAAAGACATAATACCCTGTACCACAGTGTGGTGAAGGGATAAAAATGGATTGAGGGAGAAAAAATAACAGCAAATCTGTAAATGTTATATAGCTACAAATTCATATTATTTTCCCATATCTTTCGACGCACCCTCTGCAATTTACATAAATTTCGACATTAATATGGATGTCTGTCAAGTTTTTGGTATAGTGGCAGCTTGTCACCGTAATGCCTCTCTGGGGAGTAATAAGCAATTTGACTGTTGTGATTTTTTTCTTCGTGTGTTCGTATCTTTGCTTATTCAACCCAAAAATTGCTTCGAATCATCATTTATTATAATGTCTTGATAATGTCTTTACAAATTGCGGTGATGTTGATGATGTCTATATTTGGTATGATTACATGACATATTAAGTTGATTTGAATGTCTTGATTTTTTTTGTTAAAGCCAAGAGGAGAAAAAATTACAATTGCTTATATTTGTGGGAGGTCTTTATGTCTTTATAAGAATGTATTGGGCGAGAAAAATTATTTAAAAATTTACATCTAATGTAGACCTCGAAAGAAATTATTTAAACTATTCACGCCTAATGTAGACCTCGAAAAATATTATTTAAAAAATCCTCGACTAATAGAGACCTCAAATAATATAATTAAAAAAATGTTCACATAATATAGTCTTCAAAAACATTCATGAACATATGTCTGGTTAATGGTTATCCCCGAATCTCCCCGAGTAGGAGGTTTATGGGGAATCTCCCCTGACAAACACATATTTTTAATGGAATATTTTCCTTTGTGTTTGTCCTTCTATTCACATTCTTGACATAATTGAATCCATAACATAATGGAAAAAAACTCCACAAGACCAACAATTCATATAGAAAATAATTCATAAAAGAATAGGTATTTTATATTTACATTCTTGGAATATTTTCTTGTTATTGTTGTTGCTGGACATTGTTGTCTTATCCCTCTCTTTTTTGATTCTATTTCAACAATACTTCTCGAATTAATAACATTTTTATTGATTGATTTTTTTTTGCCCCCATTCTAATGAAAATATGGAAAGATATGAGTTTTCTTTATTTGTGAAATTGAAATGTGTGAGTGTGTGTGTTTACAAATTGTTTTCCTTTTTTTCCTGTAGCTAACTAAAATTCCAAGAACTTGACAACAACAACAGAAACATCAGTTACAAAGCAATTGAAAACAAAAAAATGCAAATTTGTTTGGTTGTATCCAATTTGAGAGTAACAAAAATGAAAGAAAAAAAAAACGGAAATGGAAAATTGCTAGGGATTTCAAATGTATTTCACTCCCCGACAATTTGCATTTTCATTCATTGGAAAACTGTGAATGTATAATTACAACAACAGCAACAACAATAACGACGACACCAACAATCGAATCGTAACAAAAGAGTTCACAAGAATATCAAAAAATAAAAAAATAAAATTTGCAAGAAATCTTGTATGACAAAAAAATGCTAAAGGGAATTTATTAAATGACGTGTAGTGAAGGAAAGAATTTTTTAATAATATTTTCTAATTAAGAGCAAAAATTAAAAGAAAATACTGTAATTGTTTTCTATTGCCATGAAAACAAAGGTTCCTTGTGAAACCATTACTATGGCGTCTTTGAGGACCCTATCCTTTCGACCAGACATATATTAAAACTTAATTCAGTACGCCATGTTAAATTTCGTAGAAATCGAAAGATATATAGTGCCTTTGGTGCACCATTTACATTTAATAGGACGAAAATATATATGGGAGCTATATCTAAATCTGAACCGATTTTCGGGAAACTTAACACACATCATTCTAGACCTAATTCATTAAGCTGTGCCAAATTTCGTGCAAATCGAAAGATACTTTGGACTTTGGTGGGCCATTTACATAAAATCGGACGAAAATATATATGGTAGCTATATCTAAATCTGAAGTGATTTTCGGGAAACTTAACACACATCATTATAAACCTAATTCATTACGCTGTGCCAAATTTCGTCCAAATAGAGAAATATATAGGGACTTTGGTGGACCATTTACATTAAATCGAACGAAAATATATATGGGAGCTATATCTAAATCTGGACCGATTTTCCGCAAACTTACCACACATCATTGTAGACCTAATTAATTAAACTATGCCAAATTTCATGCAAATCGAAAGATATATAGGGACTTTGGTGGACAATTTAAATTAAATCGGACGAAAATATATATGAGAGCTATATCTAAATCTGAACCGATTTTTCCCAATTTCAGTAGGGTTCGTTCTTGGGCCAAATAAGTGACCTATGCCAAATTTCATCCAAATCGGATCATAAATGCGACCTGTACTTTGTTCACAAAAATACATGGACGAACAGACGGACGGGCGGACATGCATAAATCGACTCAGAAAGTGATTTTATGCATATTCTCAAAAGGAACCATGTGTCTATCTCGTTTCCTTTTGCTGTTGCAAACATATGCACAAAGACATAATACCCTGTACCACAGTGTAGTGTAGGGTATAAAAATTGAGATGAAGTGAACCTAAAACTTAATTTCTTGTGTTTTTGCGAGTCGATCTATAGGCCACACGGTGAAGGGAATCTCGATAATTAATTAGTGGGGCTGTTATGAATATAGGGAATATTCGGAAAATATGTGAGTGTAAGGAAGAGGTGCTGTTGATCTCTAATCGGCCATGAGGGTGCACATATCACGAAATATTGCCCAGGCTCGAAATTAATATCCGCAGAAAGTAAGAGTTCCGTGGTAGTTGTGTAGGGTATCGTATGATCGGCCCCTATGACTATACTGCTCCGCTCACTGGTTTGTCAAAATCTATTTTCAAAAATTCCTACAGAGTTCACGTATTAGTAAAAGGCCTATAGATAGAAATCCTATATCTGCAGAACATCTGTGTAATATTATCATTTGTATTCATTTGTCAAAATATTTATTATGTCAACTTAGTTGCAATAAATCACTGATTGTCAATGTTTTCCCAAAAAAAATATTATTATTTATGTACTTTTTAAAGAATTCCATTCTTTCAGCTCCCATTCCAACCTTGATAAATATAAATAAAGACAAATTACACCAAAGAAAAAGAAACAACAAACTTTGTTCTCGTTTTTTTTTTTTTTTTTTTTTTTTGCGAAATTGCTAACATTTGACACATGTCATCAACAAAACTAGAGCACCACATTCACTCGAACACAATACAATTTTTATTAACCAAAAATTTCAACGCAACTTTAACCAAAGAACAAAACTTGTGACATTATTTTTTCCTTTCATGGCGAATAAGGAACATTTGTTAGCTAGAACTGGGCGGATGGTGAGGAGTATGGGGCGCTGGGAAAGTCATGCTGGAAAACCAGCTGCACCAAAACGCAAAAAATAAAGGCTAACAAAAATATTTGTTATGCCAAACAATTGCAAAAATGTGAACAAAGTATGTGTGTGCAACATACTGTTTAGAGGGGAGAAAGTTTTTAAATATTTTTTCCATTCATTTTTTTTCGGAGCGACATTGGTTGGGGTTCTACTCCGAATTTCATTTTTTTATTTTTTTGCTGCTTTGCAAGTTGACTTGCAAATCTTGTGCGTAATAATATGCATTCGTCGTACCAGAGTATTCATGTGGGACTGTTATGCGACAAGGGGAGGTGGCGGCACCAGAGAGCGTCATATTGAAGTGGGAAATAAGCCAACAAGGAATTCGAAAGAAGAAAAAAAATGATATTTTGCCAACAAACTTTTTTGGTTGCAAATGTTCTGCAATATTAAAGTTAGTTGTGTTATCACTTCTTGTTATTTGAAATGCTAAGAGTTGTCAATTTGTTTTGAAAAAGTTTTTCGAACGGGGGGTTATTTTCTGATATAAATGTTATTGGCAAAAAAATGTATATATGTATGTATTTGAATATTGTTCGTTGAAGTTTAATTAAAAAAACATGGCCACTAATGATGGGGACAACAATTTTTGTTGGACTATTAAAAGTTAGGAAAATTAATGATGGTGGCGGAAAGTGTGGACATATTGAAAAAAAATTAGCAAGGGTATATACATTTATAACATGGAGTTAAAATTGCTTATCTATATATTATGGATAATAAATGAATGAAAATTGATCACGGTTTTAAATTCGGGTTTATATGGCTCAAGGACGAACTCTATTGAAATTGGAAAAGAATCGGTTCAGATTTAGATATTTTCTCTAAATATCTTTCGATTTGCACGAGAATTGGCGTACTGAATTAAGTCTAAAATGATGTGTGCTAAGTTTCGTTAAAATCGGTTTCAATTTGAATATAGCTCTCATATGAGGTTGGGGAAAACGAAATCCATGATTTGTATATGAACTATAGGACTTTATTTAACCCGAATAGTGCTGTAATTTTTTTTTAATTGAAGACAAAACTTTCAGCGTTTCAGTAGTTCACGCTAGATGATTTAAATTTTTATGAGACCATATGGTCACGCTAAGAAATTTTGCAATGCAATAAAAATATGATAATCGCTTGGTGTCCGGACTGTATGGCGGATGCATTAAAACTTCCCAAAGAAGCTCTCGAAGTTTCTGGGGTGTAACTGTAGATGTGTGTGGCCTAGCGTTGTCCTGGTAGAACACGACACCTCTCATGTTGGCCAATTCTGGCCGTTTCTGGTCAATTGTGTTCTTCAAACGGTCCAGTTGTTGACAGTAACGATCAAAATTTAGCGTTTGGTCACTTGGAAGCAACTCATAATAAATAATCCCCTTCCAGTCTCATCAAAGGCATAGCAGAATTTTCATGGCCGATAGTGCTGGTTTGGCCACAGTTTGAGGTTCTTCGCCTCTTTTTGACCACGATCATTTTCGCACAGGGCTATCTCATTTTCAGTTTAAGGAATGGGTCTATCTCATTCCGTTTGGCCAAGGCTTCGCAGATCCATCCAATTTTTCTGTTAATTTGTGGCGCACACAAACATCGAGCTTCTTTTGGAATCTAGCTTTGTGTAAATGGTTTAAAACAGTTTTATGGTTGATTTTTAGCTCCTGCGGGATGTTATGACTGCTAAAATGGCGTAATTTCTCCGATTTTATTTCGACAACCGACCTAATGGATTTTTTCCCTAATCTGATATATATGTGCAAAGTTTCAATTCTCAACAAGCATTGGTATTAATTTACCAGCCTATTGTAAATCTTCGAAAAAATGTGTAGAAGTTAAAGTGGACTGTGGACTGTAATTTTCAGATCTCATAAAATGTACATGCGCCTGCATGAGGAACTAGTAAAGAGGCATATACATTCAAGATGGGAGGTTAGAAGTTCGTCGAACATTCTATTTGTTTTTGGATCAGTTAAATCCAGAGTTGTATGGTTTGTTCGTGTTGGAAGTTTATAAAAAAACACGTTTCAGGTTGTATTTCCGGATTTACAGTTAATAAATATAATAAAAAAATTTAGAGATCATTTCATACTCACTACATATGTATTGTAACAGGAACTTACCTAAAAGAAGACAAGTAATAAAATAGATTAATACCATGCACCTTTAAAAAAACAATTTATATAAAGTTAAATTAAAACCAGTAATGAAAGTATATTGTATACTTGGGTATATGTCAATGTTCCTGCTCTGTTAAAAATTTAATTTCATTCAGACACACGTTCAAATACATATGTCTTCTGCACCAACCAAAACCCAATATAATAAACATTAGGAGTTTGGTGCAACATTTATGTAAAATCGGACGAAAATATATATGGGAGCTATATCTAAATCTGTGTCGATTTTCACTAAACTTATCACAGATCATTCTAGGCTTAATTCAGTACGCTGTGCCAAATTTCGTGCAAATCGAAAGATATTTAGGGACTTTGGTGCACCATTTACCTTAAATCGGACAAAATTTTTTTGGGAGCTATATCTAAATATAAGTCAATCTAGACTCATTCCGGTATATTACGCATAATTTAGTCTAAATGGAGCAATGTTCAAATCTCAATTTTCCTTTTTGCGGATCAATGTAGATTGACTTTAATCCCTTTATTACATTCGAAACCTCTCAGTCTCAATATAAAATTCAAGAAATTATAAATAAATGTTTTCACTCAAATAACCCTTTGTTCAAAATTTCCCTCTACGACAAAATCTAACTCAAAATACAATGACGACTTTGAATGTTCTAAGTGTCAATAGTAAAAATCTCTTTCCATGCAAAGTACACCTTGAACTACATAACTAATGGTAAAAGTCTACTCAGACACGCCATACATATTCATAGTATTGGAATACCAAGGATATATCTCATACTCCGGCTGCTAAGTATCTCATGTGTAAACACAAACACATGAACACACACACATATTAAGGAATCAATGTAATTTTGTAAAGAGAATTGCTAATAGCAATATCAGAAACACAACATCCTCATCATCAACAATAACAACTACAACAACATCGGTTATGATGTTACAACATTACCAAGCAATTACACTAACACAGAGAGGCAGCCACTTATACGGTGTATACAACAATGTCAAACTTAGAATTTCTACCTGTTCTACAAGCCAGATACGCAATTGTCTTTTGGTAGTGCATATCCTCCTTTCTTTCACTCTCTCCTAGAGATATTTTTTGGTCACAACAAAATCTACACATACTCAAAATCCTTTCACACTCATACGCTTACACGTGTGACGTACATGAGTTTCATAGTTGAAACGTTTATTTTTGTTGTTGTTACAATTCACACTTAAGTTTTTAATAACATAAACCCGACACATACATATATGTGTGTGTGTGTGTGGTGGTGAGGAGTAGTGTCTGTGTGTACCTGTATCTAGATTATGTCCTTATAAACATTTACAGGTTCTTAAAACTGTAAAAGATACCCTCATTTAATTGCAAAACTCCTACTTTGGTTTATGACACTGTTCGTTCGTTCGTTGATAGCCCTGAACCGGGGATGTTCTCTAAATCTGCCGCAACCAACATTAACTACAGCTATTACTGTTCTCATAGAAGTTTGCTGGTTGCTTTCTTGGGAAATGATAAACAAGTGTTAAATTCCAACAACAACAAGAAAATGAAATGAAATCTGAAAATTAACATTCTTCGAAGAAGAGGAAAAAAGTAATCACCATTCTACCTGTGGCAGGAGCAAGGCCAATATGTGGCATTCAATTTAATTTCATTGCAGTTGATTGAGTACAGTGCAGTATTAATGAGGTGCCCACTTCGGTGGAAAAAGGACATATGATTTAGGTGAAAATATTTTGGAACTAGTCTACAGATGACGTAAAATACTTCAAGAAAATGGATCCTTGATATATGGAGGGACTGAATTTGTACCAAGATGTTAGTAAGAGGAATTTACTAACATTTATACTGGATATTTATTGTTACATATTACCATATATTATATAATATTTGACAGATGTACAAGTGTTGGCTTACAATGGAAACAAGACTGTACCAAGGGAATATCATTCAAAGATCTACATGCATCGCGCGACTGGATACATTCAAACTGGACTAAATTCAGCACTCTGTGCAAATTTTTGTCTCTATCGGATAAACATTGGCAGTATGGTGCTCCATTTACATTCAATCGGACGAAACTATGTATGGGAGCTATATGAAATGTGAACCGATTCCAACAAAACTTCGCATACACCAATCAGGACCCAATTTAGTCAAATGTGCAAAATTTTATCTCAATCGGCAAATGTTTGGAGTTTGGTGCACCATTTACATAATCTGAATTGATTTTACCAATTTCAATGGGGTTCGTCTCTGGGCCAAATAAGTGACCTGTGCCAAATTTCATCCAAATCGGATTATAAATGCGACCTTGAACTTTGCTTACAATAATACACAGAAAGTGAGTCTACGCATATTCTCAAAAGGAACCACGGGTATATATCGGTTCCTTTTGCTTATCACAAAGACATAATACCCTGTACCACAGTGTGGTGAAGGGTGCCTGTGTCAAATTTCATCCAAATCGGATTATAAATGCGACCTTGAACTTTGCTTACAATAATACACAGAAAGTGAGTCTACGCATATTCTCAAAAGGAACCACGGGTATATATCGGTTCCTTTTGCTTGTCACAAAGACATAATACCCTGTACCACAGTGTGGTGAAGGGTATAAACACTAGGTTGGGAAAAAACTCCGTTATGAAAATGTCGATAAAATCGGAGAAACTATTGAAGTTGACCGGCGTGTTAGCTGTTTTCAACCATTTACACAAATATGGTTTCAAAAAGAAGCTCGATGTTTGGGTGCCACACCAATTAACAGAAAAAATAGGATGGATCGAATTTCCATCTGGGAAGCCTTGGCCAAACTGAGTGAGATAGACCCATTTCTTAAACGGATGGTGACGAGATAGACCCATTTCTTAAACGGATGGTGACGAGATGATAAATGTATCACATACGATTACCCTGTGCGAAAACGGTCGTGGTCAAAGAGCGGTGAAGCACCTCAAACGGTGGTCATACCAGGACTATCGGCCAGGAAGGTTCTGCTATGCATTTGGTGGGACTGGATGGGGATTATTTATTATGAGTTGCTTCCATATGGCCAAACGCTAAATTCTGATCTCTGCTGTCAACAACTGGGCCGTTTGAAGATAGCAATTGGACAGAAAAAGCCAGAATTGGCCAACAGGAGAGGTGTCGTGTTCCACTAGGACAACGCTAGGCCACACACAACTACAGTGACTAGCCAGAAACTTCGGGAGCTTGGTTGGTTGCATTGCAAAATTTCTTTAATGATAAAAAATGTGTATCTTGGGAGGATTGTGAAAATCGACTTCTGGAGTTTATTGCAAAGAGATAGCAGGACTTCTATGAGAAAGGCATTTTGACGTTACATTTTAAAATGGCAACAAATCATACAAAAAACATATTTGGCCAAAATCGGACATTCCGAAACATGTTAAATAAAGCCATAGTGATTTGTTGAGGAAGTAAAGACCCAACAAATTCCGCTCCAAATTTATTTTTTAAAACAAATCGATTTAGCAAATAAGTCGATATAGCGATTGTTACATACTGAACACATTTTCTGTATAATTTGTAAATTTGGGAATTTACGAGCCAGATTCCAAAGAAAAAATACAAAATTTAACATCATATACATACATCCAAGGACATAAATGATAATGGAGCAATTAAAATATAAATTCCCAATAAACACTTCCTTAAAACACACACACACACAAACCACAATACTTTCAAGTATTCTTATAGAGTACTTATTTTCTAAATCTATATTTGAATCCTTTTTGTCTATCTATGTCCAAATTTAAATAAAAACATACGTTTGTATAATTTTTGAGAAACCACAAACACCATTGGCAAAGGTTTTACATAACTATTATGTTTTGTTGTTGTTTTTATTCTTTTTTTTGTAAATAACATTGCCACAATTGCTACTAATGGGATTCTTATCTTGTTGCCCAACATTTTACATAAATGTTTTGTTTTCTTTTTATTTTTATTGTGGCATTTTCTTCTTCAAAAAGGATATTTGATATTATTTTTCACATAATTTCTTTAGGAAGCATTCTTTCTGTGGTAGGTGAGGGTGTGTGTGTGCGTGAGTACTTTTTGTAAATTGCACTGCAAATATTTAAAAGTTTTATTGTTATGTTGTGTCATTTAGTAAATCTCTGATTGTATTGTTAGTATCAAATCATTAGTTTTTGTGTTCATCCATTTTTGCTCTTGTTCTTGTTCTTCCTAAACTTTTTGTAAAGCATGTGTCAGATGGATATTATATTCTTTGTGTTTATTTTGATAGTTATTATAAATGGTATAAGAGTAAGGAAACAATGCTGAAGGGAGTAGTTTGAATATAATTTCATTTATTAACGAAAGTTCTTGAAGAGACATAGCTACTATGAAATCTAATTCAGTATAAATGCATTAGTTTTTACTATTAAGAATTTTTATGTTCTTTAGGCTATTTTGAACATTTTTAAATAAATTACATATAAATAATTAAAAGTATAATATACAAAATATTGAAAATATAAAATTTTTCAAAAAATTTCGTCAATGAAATATTAAGAAGGCTTCATGCTTAACGTATTTATAATGGGTTGTCTTTAATACATGGATCTATCTCCTAAAAATTAAGCATCATGGAAAGTACTGGTATCTGCCTTTTCTAGATAACCAAGGATCTTTTCACATGAACACGGTTTCTCGATATAGCTAAATTTTTATCAACTGATCAAGCGATCCCTTTATGCCATTTAATTCTTATATTCAAAGTTGTAGGAGGTGTGTTCCCTCCATAATGGAACCAACAGAACTAGGAAGGAACGTTTCAAGGCCGTAAACGATGGAACTAGTTCAATCAGAAGACCGGAAATAATATAGTCAACAGAATATATACGATAATTAAAATTCGTTTGAATAGACAGACATGCAGTCTGTATCAAGCTTCTAGTAGTGGCATTAATTTGTAGAAAAATACCAGAGAGAAACTCTAGATAATGAACTATGAACGGGATTAAGGAACCAGTTCAATCAAAAAATCTGAACAATAGGCAACGAAACCAGCCAAAAAACCTCTACATCTTATTAGAATTCGGTTGGATAGACATATTTTTCTTCCAAATAGTCTGGCTTAGTTCACCTTCAGACTTTTTCAATTGAACGGTTCAATAAAAAGAGCGAATGAACTAGGTTAATCAATATACTTAAATTTTTATGAACTGAATAAACGATTATTTTACGCCATTCAATTCGTATAAGTAAAATTTGAGAGGGTGTGTTCTTCATTACTCACACCTCCTCACAATGAAACTGACTAAAATAAAGAGGAACGTTTCACAGCCACGAACTATGGATTTAGTTCTATCACAAGGATCTGAATTATAGCTAATAGAAATAATTAGATTTTGTCTATGTCTTTATTATGAGAAATAAGCTAAATTTCTTGGAGTGGAATTCATTTCTGGAAAGCTGTATATTGATATATTTTTTGGAATTCATTGTGGAAGTATTGACACCAACAATATATATAGCTTTATGTTTATATAATTTAATGTCGGAATTTATTAAAGGAAATTGTGTGTAAAGCAATTCTTAACTAAGAGTTATATGTTATAACACAGAAATTGGGATTCTTAATAATTATAATTTTATTTGTATTCAAAGATCCAATGTCTGATTTGGCAATTTTGTTCACGGAGCGTAAAGATCTTTTTCTTTGCTTCTTATGAATGGAAATAGTGCCGAATTTTGCGTTAATTCCTTGGTTTGTTGAAAGGTAAATAAATTAAGCAAAATAATGGAATAAAATATATATCATTACAGAAGTGTGATTCAAAATTAATTCAAAATTTACAGTTGAATTACGTCTTTAATATTTAAAGTCATAAATTGGTTCTACAATAATAAAAGAATATGAAATAATAAAAATAAACTAAAGGAACTATATGAATAGAGTTGGGTAGTTCATTGGAACTATTCCCAAAAAGGAACGTTGGGAACTAGTTCCAGATCTTTATTTAATATAGTCGAGCTATATATTTATTTAAAAACATCTTTTGTGCTTATTAAACTAAATAGAAATTATCTAAAATCAATTTTTTTATTTAATTTTTATTAACACTGAACTATTGTAGTGAAAAAAAAAACAAAAAGAACGATGAAAGAGAGAGATTCAAAGGAACTATCTAGGAGTGAAAACTATATGGAACAAAGGGACTACATTAAGAAAATAATTTCTTTAAAAAAAGGGAACGAGAAGGATCGATCCACTACGTGAACTAGATTGCCCAGCTCTATATATCAATTAAGGTGATGAACCTAGTTCCAATCGTATATTTTTGGAATAGTTCTAATGAACTAGTTGTTTCCGGGAAAACACCCAGTTTATTTACTGAATTAGGGAGTGTGTTTAGTATTCGGTTTGATAAACTGACGGGTTTTGTCCAAACTTGATTTGACGTCTAATGATCTAGTCCCTAATATCATGTCGTGTAACACATGTTTTAGAGATTCATCAAACGATTTGAAAGGATAACTTTTGATACCGTTCATAGAGTGCACAAGGATGTAAGTTTTCAGAGAGAAAAATAAAAATTTCTATTTAATATAATCCTTTAAAAAAGTATGCATATATTTAAGTTTATTGCTTTTTTATATAAAAAATTGTTTAATATATATAATTTCTTAATTAATAAACACAATTTAAAGCATCAATTTATAAAATAACCACATAAAAGACTGTTTTGTTTTTGTTAATATATTCGATATTATTTCTAAGAATTACGTTTTCGTTTGAAACAAAGGGTAATAACAAAAACCTAATAAATTTAACAACTCATTTGACCATTAAGTCAAAAAAAAAAAAATAATAATAATAAACAAATGCAACTAAAACAAGTTTTCGTTTTTTGTTGAGAGACGTATTTGATTTTATGAACAATCCAATACATGAATAATACGTTTCTATATTTCATTCTTCAAATACAAATCTAGGTGCACGGTGATTTAAAAAGTTCAGTTTGAGGAAATGTTCTTTATGTAGAATCTTTATAAATTGTTTATACCCTACAGCATAAGATGGAAAACATAAATTAAATATGACATTTAGTTTTTAAAGGCATGTAACATTTACCTAAAACTTCATAAATAATAGATAGTAATATCTGATTTTTTCCTATAAATCTGACCACAGTGACTGAGACATTTTACATATAGATAAAAAATTGTCATTTTTAAAGATGAAAAATATAAAGAAAAAAATCATCGTTCTATAGAGAAAAAAATAATTCTATGTTACTGAGGATTTTTTTTCCATTGTAAAGCATGCCTCTTTTACGGAAGATGGACGAAAAAATTATTTATCCATGAAATGTATATACAATTATATATGATTTTAGACATTGAAAGCCTTGTATATGAATAATATTTGTATAAAATATGTATTATATTTTGTATGTATACATAAAACCAGTAGGCGGAGCAGTATAGTCGGACGGGGCCGGCCATACGATACCCTACACAACTACCACTGAACTCAAATTTTCTACGGATGTGTATTCCGAGCCTAGGCAATATTTCGTGATATGTGCACACTCTTGCCCGATTAGAGGTAAACAGCACCTCTTCCTCACACTGACATATTTTCCGAATATTACGAGTATTCAGTACAGTTATTGTCCAGATTCCCTTCACCGTGGGTTGTGTTGTTGTAGATCAATTCGAAAGTCACACAAAAGTCAGGGTCCATTTGACCCGCTAAATATTGACCGATCTTTATCAAAACAGGCATGCTTTCCGAATATTACGAGTATTCAGTACAGTTATTGTCCAGATTCCCTTCACCGTGGGTTGTGTTGTTGTAGATCAATTCGAAAATAACACAAAAAATTAAGTTTTCGGTGCACTTCATTCCAAAATTATTAGCTGATCATCACCGAAAATTATAGGCGTTGTCCTTAACCATAACTGGAACCTCATGAAACATTTCAAAGCGATCAGCGCTATGTTTGGCTCTCTAGAGTGATAATTGGTTACTAAATAACATACAAATACGGAGATACCTGTAAATTTTTAGGTGTAACTCCCACATCAGAGCACATACAACAATATAATTGGTCTTAATTTAAAGGTCAACCACTCCTCTTGGATATAATATCAACTTTTCGGGTCTATGTCCTTCAGGGGTAAATATATACGCTGTAGAATACAATTTTTTTCATTTTTCACACAAAAGTCAGGGTCCATTTGACCCGCTAAATATTGACCGATCTTTATCAAAACAGGCATGCTTATTCTTTGGCCCGACCCCCTTCTCAATGCAAAATTTCACGATGTTCGGGCCATTATTGCGGCATGTGGAGCGACCAGAAAAACCGACAAAAATTTAGTATTTGGTCCATTTCATCCCCTAAATATTAACCGATCTTTCCCAAAAACAATAGGGGTCTTCATTGGCCAGAATATCCTACATGCAAAATTTCGTGAAGATTGGTCCATAACTGTGGCCTGCATCGTGTTTACAAATTATAATGGACAGACGGACGGACGGACGGAAACACACATTATTTATCGACTCAGTTAGTATATGACGATCGGTATACTTAAAGGTGGGTCTAGGACCAATATTTCGCGGCGTTACAAACTTTTGAGGCTGCACAAAGCTATAATACCCTGACAACATAGTTGTGTAGGGTATAAATATGCTATAAAATATATATTTTTAGTGTTCATGGCATCCTACTATTTAACACCACTTTGTAAATTTATATACTAATAATATTTTCCATATTGTTTTCTAACAAACAATAAAAATCTAAGCCTCTTTTTTTGCAATTAGCAAAGCTCAATAAACTAATTGTTTTTTATGTCTGTGGAATTCTTGCTAAAGATCGTCATTTGGCACAAACAACGAAAACAACAAAAACAATAGAAATAAACAAAAACCCACAAAAAAAACTCGAATTGTTAATTGCTTTTTAGGTGTTAAATAAATATATGAAACCAGCCAGCTGTGATGCGAAAAATATTATTGAAAAATATTTCTAGGAAATATGAATTATGTGGAAGCCGAGCTAATGTAAAACTCAAAACTTGTTTGATGGGCAATGAAATCACCTATGAGTGAGTTTTGACAGACAAAATAAATAATAATAAATATTATTTTTAATAAATTAGTCTTGATTTAGATTAGGCGAGTTTACTTGCGGCAATTCTTATCGTTCTCTTTTGAACTTGCTTCATACGTCTATACAAGGCAATTCGGTTTCAAAAATTTTATTTTTATTTGTTTCAAATAGTTTTCTTTTCAGATTTAAATAAATATAAAATGTCAAAAAATAAAATAATTGCCAAAAATTGTTGGTAAATTTTTTTCCATTTCTATTCCCCTTGCCCCTCTCTCCTACAAACAAAGACTTGCCGCAAATAAACTCGCCTAATCTAAATCAAGACTTAGTATTTTGAATAGAAAAATTAAGAACAATAATAAAATAAAATCATTAATTGTTATGTAGACAATTATTATAAACATGGAGTTTTTCATAAAAGTGGAAGGCAGTTTTGACCCAGTTTCTTTCTTTTCTGGCTACTCCTGAAAGCACAAGACTTCCACAAAACATAGATTAGTACTGGAATTAGTTTATTTTAATAGTTTTGTATTCCAGCTAAGAATATGCTAGGTATTGGGCCTGACATCTATCGTTGCTTTGCAACAATGCCTCAATTTAGTGTTGGTTGCTCTGAATGGGCTTCGGCAAAGCATCGTCGTCATCCTCGATTGGTCCTTGAATTAGTTTCGTTAATCATTGTTTTTTTTCAGTGAAGTAGATGATTTGTAGATGTAGCCTGTCCTAGAAGATGGGGATGACATCTATCGTTGTTTAGAAACAATGCCTCTACTGTAAAGGTTGGGGTCCTTGGGGTCCTTTTAGTATTGTCGTTTATTATGAATCTGAATCTTTGTGTAATGGTTGGGATTTAGCAATTTAGTGTTGTTGTTTTCTCCAAATAGACTTCGACAAAGCATCGTCATTATCCGCAATTGGTTATTAAATTAGTTTCGTTAATCATTGTATTTTATTGCAGCGTTAGTGATGGGGGTGCCATCTATCGATTCTTAGAAACAATATCTCTACGTTGTGCAAAGGTTGGAGTCCTTTATATTTAGGGTTGTCGTATGGTGTGAGTGGGCTTCGACAAAACATCGCCATCCAACATCGTATTTCTGGATTAATTCTTGAATTAGTTTCTCTAGTCATTTTTTATCCCAGCGAAGTACACGATTGGTCTGCTATAGCCTGTCCTAGGTATTGGGCTGCCATTTATCGTTGCTTAGAAGAACACCAACTTGAATTTTGTACATTGGTTGTGTTTCCTACTTATTTAGTGTTGCCTATGCCCTCTCAGCTGCGCTATCACCGGACCATTTTGTTTCATCCTCATCGTTATTAATGTGTATTCCACCCAAGCAGATGATTGGTCTGTTGTAACTTGTGCTACAAAATGGGACGTTGCTTAGAAACAACGTCAACTTGAATTTTGTACATTGGTTGTGTTCCCTGCTTATTTAGTATTACCCTTGTCCTCTGCATATTTTGTGTTATCCTCATGTGCTAATGGCGAGGTTCGTTATTAGAATGTCTGGGGTCTTCTAATACATTTTGAAACATAAACCTCTCTTTATAAAAATTCGCAACCCACTTTAAAAGAAATTTTCCTTCTCTGGAATTAAATCCTTTATCCACTGCACTAGGAAATACCTTCCACCTTATTGCCCCTATTGCCATCCTCAAATTAAATTATAAAACAATTTTTTCTAACCCAGCGAAGTAGATAATTTTTAGTCAATGATGATGCAGCCTGTCCCTAGGTATTGGGCGGCCATCTACCGTTGCCTAGAAATAACTCATCTTTGAATGTTGTGTTGAGCTTGGGTTTCGACCAAGTCTGGAAAGCCATAGGTTTGTAGTCTGGAACACTATTCATTCCTCCTCCCACTGAATTTTAAATTAGATCGGGGTCCTTGCTTATTTAACAACTCATCCTGAAATGTTGGACTGTGGTTGGGTTTCTTGCTTATTTAGCTAAGTCATTTTCCTCTTGATGGCGCTACCTCCTGTCATTTCAACTTATTAGTAAAGAGTAAGCATATAAGCTTTTTTTACACATATTCGAAAACAACTTTGAAAGGCTTAGGACCCAAAGGTTTGTAGTCTGCCACACAATCCATTCCTCTTCCAATTGAATTTTAAATTTATGATTATTTTTGTACACAATATTTATTAATGTCATTACATTGGATATAATACATGACATATCTCTATATACATATAAAATATAAAAAATAGCAGAAAAACATGTCACAAATATGTGATTATTTATGGATCACTGGATATCAACATGTTTATCTGTTTTAATAAATATTATATAAAAATAATTTTTAAACTCCATACCGTAATCTATAGCTAGATGCGGGTATTTTTTCCCAACTATACATATTTTTAAATAAATTAGCATTGTTAGCTGCTCTTCACAGTATACATCGTGCGATAAACAAAGAACGAATTATTGAAATTTTTACTAGCTGGGTTTTTATATTTTTTGTCATCAAAAATCACGCTGCTGATGATATCGAAGGCAGTCAACAATTACACTATGTCACGTAAAGTATTTAATTTGCATTCGCATAGCATTTGATTATTTGCAACTGCTTTACAAAAAAACAAAGCAGATGACAAAAAAATATAAACGAATTATAAAAAATTCATACTTCAACAACTTTGCTATATATTGAAAAATATATATAGAAAAAAATTATATATATTTTGCAATAATAACTTTTTTATTGTTTAAATTTGTTGTTTATATAAAAATAATAAAAAAAATTGCTACAAAAAATTCCTACTCTCCAACAACAATATTTCGTGATGTTTAACTCCGCGTGTGTTCGTTCATTACTTATTGAAATAATAATGATGCTGCTGATGATGATACGACTGATGATGGCCATTCTCATTATTACGCTGGAAGCTGTTTACCGATCAAATTGTGATATGACGGAACAAATAAACACAGTTGTCATATTGGCAGCAACAGCACAAACACCATCACCACTTCAACCGTGCACACAAATACATATAAAATTAATTATTAAAATAATTTCAAGTTAATGCAGTCTGTAGTCGGTTGTTGTTCATATTTTTTTCTCGATTGAATAATATAATGCAATTATTTCGCCAGACATAATTTTTATATCCGCTTTAGTTATAAACAATTTGTTTTATAGAAAAAAATAAAATTACGTTATGGTAACATGGAAAAAATAAAAAAAAAAATGGTCGAGGAGAAAGAGAAAATGTAAAAAACTGGATATATATTCATTCTATAACTAAGTTCGGAATTTTTTCTATAGAAAAAAACTACCTCAGAAATTTGGTACAATTTTTTATACAGAAAAATACCTCAAAACTGAGGTGTATTTTTTCCTATAGAAAAAAACTACAGCACAATATTCAAGGATGAATTGTTTCTAGCAAACGGTAGATGGCCGTCCCATCACCTATGACAAGTTGCATTATCATGGAGTAAAATTTATCTACTTCGTTGGTATAAAAAACACAAACAAATCTGATAATTTAATTTGAGAATGGAGATAGGGGCAATAAGGTGGGAGGAACTTCCTAGTGCAGCGGATAAAAAAATACCTCATTCTTTAGAAAAAAACCGCAACACAAAATCAAAACTGAGTTGTTTCTAGGCAACGGTGGATGTCCGTCCCATCACCTAGGACAAGTTGTATCATCATGAACTAAAAATTATCTACTTTGCCGGTATAGGAAAACAAAACAAATTTGATAATTTAATTTGAGGATGGAGATAGGGGCAATAAGGTGGGGGTATTTCCTAGTGCAGTGAATAAATTGCCAGACTACAAACCGGGTTCGAATGACAGAGAAAGAAATTTTCTTTTAAAGTGGCGTTCAAATATTTGTAAAGAGAGTCTTATATTTCCCTCCAGACAATGACCCCTAAAATTCTAAAAACGAACCTCACCATTCACACATGAGGATAGCACAAAATATGCAGGTGATAGGGCAGTTGAGAGGAAATTGGCAACACTGAATAAACAGGGAACACAACCAATTTACAAAACTCAAGTTGGCGTTGTTTTTAAGCAACAATAGAGGGCAGTCCCATTTTCTAAGACAAGCTGCAGCAGACCAATCATATATGGAATCAATCATGGAATACAAATTATATTATAACGATGAGGATAACAAAAAATGGGCACCGGAGAGAGGAAATTGACAACACTAAATAAGCCGGGATCCAAACCAATGTAAAAATTCAAGTTAGCGTTGTTTCTAAGCAACAATAGATGGCAGACCCATCACCTAGGACAGGTTACAGCAGACTAATCATCTACTTCACTGGAATTAAAAAAAAGATAACCGAAAATTATTCAAGGATCAATTGAGGTAGGGCAAACTACAGCAGACCAATGATCATCTACTTCGTTGGAATAAAAATACAATGATTAACGAAAAAAATTCAAGGACCAATCGAGGCGATGCTTAAATACTAAATAGTAAAGACCTCAACCGTTACACAAATTGGAGGCATTGGTTCTAAGCAACGATAGATGGCATACCCATCATCTAGGACCGGCTACAGAAGACCAATCATCTACTTTGCTAGAATTAAAAAAAAAACAATGATTAACGAAAATTATTCAAGGACCAATCGAGGAAGATTGCGATGTTAGGTCGAGACAGGGCCAAAGTAATAAAAAACCGAAAACAGTGGTCGTTAGTTATGTTGTCATCGTCATCATTTTATTGTCGTAACATACCAAAACTAATCTGACAATCTTGTTGTTTTTTTAGTTGCTATATTGTTGCAATTAGGTCTAGAAGTTGGCACAATTCGCCCCATGAATGCAACACTTATATTTTGCCAACAAAAGTGAAAAAAAAACACGCAACTAAAGGATTTTTTACAGCAACAGCAGAAGCTTTTTTCTATGTTGCGCACAGAATTTCTATTGCTGTTAACAGCATTGGGAGGTGGGGAATTGCAGCAGTGGTTGGTGTTTCCTTTTTTGTTTGTTTGTTAGGAAATTTCTATTACAAATCTCCTGTGACATTTGTGACAGACATGCCATGAATGTTTGTTTGGTTGTTTCATTTTGTTGTTGTTGTTTATGTGCCAGGGAGTTGGCAACACTCATTACAATCATCATCAGCGTCCTGGCCGTCATGCATGGACTTTCGACTTGACATTGTTAACTTGCAACAGTCCAGGACGACGTTGTAATTCCACATACATCAAAAACAACTTGATGGTCAAATGAAAAGTGTTTTGGCATCGTGAAATACCCTTTTATTCCCGAACTCCATTGCGGAGAACTCCATTGTGAGGTGACAAGAGATGCAGTTTGCAAATAAGATTGTTTTGCTTTAGCATTGAGGTTTTCTTCAATTTCAATTTTACTTTACGCCTTAAAATCCGCCTTATGATCCTTGTATGTGAGTGTATTTGTAGAGGAATTTCCTTTTCTATCGTTTTGCACTTTTTATCCCTTCCTTCTGCCACTTTGGCATAATTCCATCGAGTACAGGATACAATTGTGGCCTTTCTAACTTGTGTGGTTGCTAATGTTCCTGTTGGAACCAGGGAGACATCGTAGGTATGTGCCAGGGCATGCAACTTCTGTTGTTTGTTTTTGCATCGATTATCTGCTTCAAACATAACAAAAACATATGAGTTCTCCTTGTTCCAGCAAGTCTATTTTCATCGGTTTCTTTCAATGCAAAGCTGTTTCTGAAGAGTTGGTTTAAGTAATTCTGTTGTATTGGGATTTTTGTAACCTCCATACATGTATGGAGGCGATATTAATTTTGTCATTTCGTTTGTAACCTTTAGAAATATAGAACGAAATTGCCTGGCGGTGACATTTTTCTATAGAAAAAATCAGACATCAGTTCACTGAGGCATTTATTTATTTATTTTTTGAAGGACAAAATACGACCGCAGTTCATTGAGGTCCTTTGTATAGTAAAAATCAGACTTTATTTAAAGAGGATTTTTTTCTATAGAAGAAACCCATGCCTAAGTTAATGAGGCGTTTTTTTTTCTTTAGAAAAATCAGGCCTCAGTTAATAAGATATTTTTTTAAAAGGAACATATTAGTCCGCAGGACTCTGTAATTGGTGTAGGGTGTACCAAGTTCGCCCTGATCTATCCTAAAATCGTTTTACACGTTCTTCCATCTTGCCATCATTATGCCGTTCAACAGCATCTGCAGCCTTATCAGGACTGCATCAAGGAATTTCTTGGCATTTAAAATATAGAAAGAAAAAATACCAGGAAGATTGGCAGATCTCATCTGCCATAATGGCCATTAATGTTCTGTTTCAGTTAAGAAAGTGGGTGCCAACACAATTTGATGTTGGCAGAGGCAAGACATCATCAGCACGTACATACAAGCTTCATTGTTTTCATTGTTCTTGTTATCATTGTTGTAGCTGTTGTTGGTTATGGCCAAAACTTTTTTCCTTTCATTTTCTAGACCACTTCATCATTATTGCACTTTTGTGTTGCTGATGTTGTTGTTCTTGTTATACTTTACAACATCCTACTCATCATCATCTTCAACTCAAGTAAGATTTTTTTGTTTCATATTGTTGAGTTGTGTACGTGTATGTGTGTGTAAATTTTACACTAGAAAGGGCCATTTGTTAGGCTGCAACAACAACAACAACTTGCCTTAGTTAATTAAAGTCTTTGAAATATGTTTGTATGTCAGCCAGCCATAAGGAACGGCATATTGGCATTTTTTGTCCTACAACACGCACAAGTACACCCCCACACACGCACACAGAGATGACCAAAGAGACAAAGACAACAACAAAAAAAATTGAAAAAGATAAAAAATTACTCTACTCATTCATTCATTGTTCGGCAAACAAAAAGAAGAATAAGAAAAGACAAATAACAAAAACGCTTTTCAAACTTTGATTACATAATTGTCTATGTTAGTTTGCTGCCGGTTCCGAAGATGACTCGGACGATGATGATGGTTGGTTAGTTGGTTGTTAGGTTCCATTCGTTCATTATTCTTGTACTTGAGCAGATTATAACTTTTTCTTTCTCTAAATGACACTTGATGTTCAATTGAAATTAAATTTTAAGTTTTTCAACATTCCGAAAAAGGAGAAGACAGATAAGTATTTCCTTGTTTTTGTTCTTCTTCTTTTAATTGTTAAAATCTTCAATGAGTTTTCCCCTTATTCGGAAATTTTGTTGCACAGAAAATGGAAATAAGTTCTTCCAGCAGTTAAGATCATGTCCTGAAACACTAGAAAATTAATATGTCGAACAGATGTTGAAAACTATTTGTCTTTCAGCAAAAGGAAAGTATTAAATTGCAGGGGATGAAGGATGATGGGAAGGACAAATTTAAATAGCCATAGAAAATATGCTTTCCATTGGCACTAATTTCTTTAAGATGGACCTTTAAAATTAAGGAAAAATAATTATATAAAAAATACATCAGAGTTGACGTGTGATTTTTTCTGTAGACAAAAGAATGCATCAGAAACTAAGGTCGGATTTTTTCTATAGAAAAAAATTTTCCTCAATAAAATGAGATCTGATTTTTTTTCTGTAGAAAAAAAATACTCAGTGAACCAAGGCCTGATTTTTTCTATAAAAAAGTGCCTGGTTTTTTGAGGTCTGATTTTTTTTCTATAGAAAAAATGCACCATTTACAGAGGCCTGATTTTTCTCCAGAAAAAATGTGCCTAATTACTGAGGTCTAATGTTTTTATAAAAAAATGCCTCCTTAACTCAGGTCTGATTGCTTTCTATAGAAAAAAAAATGCCTCATTAAGTGAGGCCTGATTTATTTCTGTAGAAAAATGCCTCTTTAAATGAGGCCTGATTTTTATATCGATAAAAACTTGACACTGTGATTTGTGTGATGGGACATATTCTAAGGTCTGATTTTTTCTATAGAAAAAATGCCTCCCTAACTGAAGCCTGATTTTTTTCTATAGAAAATATGCCTCATTAACCGAGGCCTTGTTTTTTCTACAAAAAATGTGCCTTTTTAACTGAGGCCTGATTTTTTTTCCTACTTAACTGAGTTCTGTTTTTTTCCTACTTAACTGAGTTCTGATTTTTTCCTTTAGCAAAAATGCTGATTAACTGCAGCCTGATTTTTTCATAAGAAAAAATGTTCATTGACTGAGGCCTATGACTATAGACAACATGCTCAATAATTAAAGCCTGATTTTTTCTATTGGAACAAAATGTATCAGTAAACTGAGGTTTTGTTTTTGACGTCAAAAAATGCCATAGAACTGAGGTCTTATTTTTTCCATATAAAGCAAATGCCTTAAAACTTAGGCCTGAGCTCAATACTGATTATTTTCGTTATGGATTTAGGACAGTTTTCTGAGAAGCAATTTTTTGTTGTATATTCCCAAGGATTATAAACGTAATGACAAAATTAATATTACCTCCATTCATGGGAGGAGGATACAGAAATCCTAACATAACAGAATTAGAAAAAAACTCTTCAGAAATAGTTTAGCATTGAAAGTAACCGATGAAAATAGACTTGCTGGAACTAGGAGAACTCATTTGTTCTTTAGGTTTGAAGCAGATAACACACGTTGCATGCCCTGTCACATACCTAGGATGCCTCTCGGCCCCAATAGGAACATTAGCAACCACACAAGTTAGAAAGGCCACAATTGTATCCTGTACTCGATGGAATTATGCCAAAGTGGCAGAAGGAATTGGGTAAAAAGTATAAAACGATATGAAAGGAAATTCCACTACAAACACACTCACATCCAAGGATCATAAGGCGGATTTTAAGGCGTAAGGTATAATTGAAATTGAAGAAAACCTGAATGGTAATTTTTGCTAAGGCAAAACAATCGTCTTTGGTACGAAAAACTCATGACAGTTACCTCTCTTGTTTCCTCACATTGGAGTTCTCTGCAATGGAGTTCCAACATGAGGGAGTACTCCACGATGGCAAAACACTTTCCATTTGACCATCTAGCTTTTATGGGGTATGAGAAATTACAACCTCGTACTGTCCAGCTGCATGTTAACAATGCCATGTCTAAACCCTATGCATGACGACCAGGACGACGGCGCTGAAGATGATGATTGTATTGTGCTGCCAAGTCCCTGGCACAACAAAAACAAGCAACAAAACAAACATTCGTGGCATGTCTGTCACAAATGTCACAGGGGATTTGTAATAGAATTTTCATAATGAAAGAAAAACTGCAAGTCCCCTTATCCCAGTGCTGTTAACAGCAATAGAAATTCTGTTGGCAACATAGAAAAAACTGTTGCTGCTGTAAAAAATCCCTTAGTTTCGTGTTTTTCTTTTAACTTTTGTTGGCAATATTTAAGTGTTGTATTCATGGGGAGAATTGTGCCAACTTCTAGGCCTAATTGCAACAATATAACAAGTAAAACAACAACAACAATAAGATTGTCAGATTAGTGTTGGAATGTTACGACAATCATGATGATGACGATGACAGCATTCCTAACGACCATTGTTTAGTAGTTTTTCTGGTGACCTACCAACAAATGGTTACCTTTGACCCTGTTATGTGGATGCGGGGAATAAGCGGAAGAAACGTGATAAAAAACATGGTCCTATGAGCATAAAAAACTTGACCTTATGGGTGTGTTATTTGTTTTTTGTAGAGAAAAAATTTTAACCTGTTATTCGTCGAATTTTTTTCTATAAGAAAACAATTTTACCCTAAGGTTCTCGTGAATTTGTTCTACAGAAAAACCAGTAAGGAAAGTTCTAAAGTCGGACGGGACCGACTATATGATACCCTTCACCATTTTGGGTACATACAAGAGATGCTCGTATATACAATATCCCGTAGATAGAACAGACCATTGAATTGGAATCGGGCGCAATTAAATGTGTGATCTACATAGATATTTGAACCAATGAAAAAACCATGCACATGCCCTTCTGATATCTATGAAAAATTGTATGTCAATCGGGGACAATTGGATATTCTGGTGTAGCATTTGTATGAAACGTAGCAGCATTTTGTATAGGAGCTATATGTAAATTAGGAACAAATCGAACAACCGAGGCATCCGGGGCACATTGTGAAGTCCAAAATTTCATCTCGGTGGGAGAAACCTTTTTTATTTGGTGCACAAATTGCATGAACTAAAACGAAAATATATAGGGGTTGTATTTGCATATGAATATATTTTACAATCTCCAATACCCGTTGCTGTAGCGTTAGTGTTATACGTTGTGCAGAAATATGATCCTATTTTAATAAAATCTAACACGCTCTATTCTAGTCTAAATTCCATATGTTATGCCGAATTTCGTGACCATCGGACAAAAATTGGGAGTTTGGTGCTGCATTTATATAAAATCGGACGAACGTAAATATGGGAGCCATACCTTTATCTGATCCGGTTTCAATAAAATTTAACACACTCTATTCTAGTCTCAATTTCATACGTTATGCCAAATTTCGTCACAATGGGACAAAGATTGGGAGTTTAGTGCTCCATTTACATTAAATCCAATGAAGCTATATATGAAATTATATCTATACCTTATCCGATTTAAATACAATTTAACACATATATAGGAGCTGTATATAAATCTGAGCCGATATAAAATTAACTGAACACACTCTATTCTAGTCTCAATTCCATACGTTATGCTAAATTTTGTCTTAATCGGACCAATATTGGGATTTTGGTGCACCGTTTACATAAAATCGGACGAAAACTAAATCTGAACCGATTTTCTCCAATTTCAATAGGTTTGTCCCTGGGCAAAATAAGTGTCATGTGCCTAATACGATCATAAATGTGACCTGTACTTTGTTCACAATAATGGATGGATGGACGGACATTCATAAATCGTCTCAGAATATGATTCTATGCATATTTTCAAAAGGAACCATAGGTCTATCTCGATTCCTTTTCCCTGTTACAAACATATGCGCAAAGATATAATACCCTGTACCACAGTGCGTTGAAGGATATAAAGAGGACCTTTGAAAAAATATATATTTAAAAAATCCACGCCATATGTAGGCTTTGAAAAAAAAATTATTTAAAAAATCCAGGTTTATTATAGCCTTTGAAAAAAATATATTAAAGAAATCTACGCCTTATGTAGGCTTTAAAAAAAAATATTTTCAATGACTATAATTGGTGTGAAAGTAATCCCCAATCACTGAGACCAATTTCTTTTTCTATATCCAAAAATGACGTCATATCCCTGCTGGACACAAATCCTCCACACAATTTCACTGCATTCCTAGAATCGGTCACTGTTATGGTCATGAGGTACGCAAAAAACACCGTGACACAATCACACAAAACGTGCAGCATTGTCAAATAGTTTTTTTTGTAACAACACCATCTCTTAGCCCGCATTATGCCGTTATGGGGGCTGATTGTGTATAGGGCCTGGTCGTTAGCAGCAGTTAGGTAATGTGTTACATGGATCATATCTATCTGATATGAATGTGGCAATTGTTGCTGCCACATTTCCATGGGTTACAATGGATGCAGCTCACACACACACACATAAACATCAACATCAATAAATGTACCCAGAAGAAGAACAACTCTCTGCATTCTCTCATCGCATGTATTGCCCGTATTTCATTCATGTCTTTTTACGAGATGATAATGAATAAACGTTTTAGCCATATAAAAGACAACGTGATTTGTTTGTTTGGCACTTTTCTTCTTCCTTCTCTTCTCATCCATGTCACCGCTGAACCGTTGGCACCTTTGGGGGACCTGGGGCTCTATGGCAGCAAACGTGGTGGTGCTGGTGGTATCATGGAAAATGTGACCAGGCTAGTTTTTTTGCTGCTGTTGTTTTTGTTTTTTTTTTTGTTCGTAACTGACTTTACCACACTGGCAACACTTTACACAATATCACACATTCCTGGCAATCATGAAAACATTTTTTTTGTCGTTGTTGCTTTATTTTTTTGTGTTTTAAGTGTTTTTTGCTTGTTTTTCGTTTTGGCTTAGAAAAATGTGCATTTTTTCTCGTAGTTGTAGTTGTTGCATTTTAACTCGTTTGAATGCTGTTACCATGAACTAACTGCTGGCATACAGAACAAGATTTGCGTTTCAAATACAACTTCAATGGAGCGCACACATCAACACGAACACTGGCACACAGATACACAGAAAGCAAAAAAAGAAATACAATTTACGGACATTGTCTCGTATTCACACTAATGTGAAATGCAAAAAAAGAAAGAAAAAGAAAAAAGACATGGAAAACAAACTACCGCCAGTTTGTCATTGTTGTATGTTTTTCATGTTGCTGTTGTTGCTCTTACAAAAATGCATTGAATATTTTTTCCACCTTTACAAATCTATTTTGGAAAAAGGTTACAGCGAAAAAAATCGAAAAAGAAAGCAAGAAAAAAAGGCTAAGTTCGCCCACGTCGAATTTTTTATACACTTCATCTTGAGGAGGATATTCAAAAGAAAAAAAATTCTCACGAGACCCAAAAGGGTCAAGTTTTTTCTATAGAAAAAAATTCACACGAGACCCCAGAGGGTCAAGTTTTTTCTATAGAAAAAAATTCACACGAGACCCATAGGGTCAAGTTTTTTCTATAGAAAAAAATTCACACGAGACCCCAGAGGGTCAAGTTTTTTCTACAGAAAAAAATTCACACGAGACCACAGGGGGTCAAGTTTTTTCTATAGAAAAACATTAGCGACACCCTTGGGCCAAATTTTTTCTAGGTTCAAGTTTTTTCTATAACAAATTGACAAGGCCCCTAGAGTAGATCCAGGAATCAAGTTTTTTCTAAGGTCAAGTTTTTTCTAAAACAAATTGACAGGACCCCAGGGTCTTAGAATTTTATTCTGATCGGTATATATGGAATTTGTGGGTCTCCAGTTTCGATGTGTTACATATGTGATAACAATTTTCACATACTCTACCTTATAGCGAAGGGTATAAAAAGTTTACAACGAAAAAAATTTGAAAAATGAAACAAGTGGGAGCTGTAATTGAAGTAGGGGGCTTATAAGCAGCTCAAGTTGAGTCCAGAAAAACGAAGAAAAAACTGCAACAACTCTGATATCTAAACGAAAGGTAAAAGAAAAACCTCAAATACCGGTATTTTTCTACCAGCATTGTTTTTTTTCTGTTTCACTCTTTGACTGGTTTTAACTAGTTTTCCACTTACCTTAGGAGTAGCAGCAACAAAGAAAAAATGCAAAAAATAGTTGCAAAAACAAATTCGAATTGCACAGCACACACCAACACACTCAGCTTAGACAGCAACCACCCAGATTTGATCCAAAAGTACGTTAGGCCGACCGTTCGACGGTTTGTTGGTTCGTTTATATGCCTCCTTCATATGCCTGCCTGCCTGCCTCCTCTGCACATGAAATCACGAACTGGTGAAATTCAAACATGAACTTGAAAACGCCATGCCAGGAGAATTTACAAGTTGCACAAAAAACATACGCACACGCACATACACACACGTTTTTTCGAAAACATAAAACGCACGAAGTTTTGCAGCAAAAAAATTAAACACACACACATATGCTTAGGTATTTTTTTCGTTTGTAGGTTTAAGTTTGATTTCTATGACTCGAGTTGATTGGAAGGAAAGTTTTTGGGATTTTTTTAAGTTAGGTATTTAGTTTTTTTCTGTTTCTTTTTTACTTGAGAGACGTTTTGATGGAATATCAATTTTCAACATAATTAAAAAGAATTAGATACTGGGAATTCTTTTTTTCTATGCAAGAAAAACTTTAACTAAAAATTGGATATTTTAATAAATAAAAATTGTTTTGCTACAAAAAAAACTGAACTGAGTTCAAATTTTTTTTAGAAAATCCGCTTTAATTACTGTGAAGGAAATTGATCAAGAGAAAAGAAAAAAATGCACAGCTATTGAATATCTATGCTGTCGCTTCAAAATAATTCACAAGTAACTGATTAAATTTTATTTCATTTTCTTTACAGAAAAAGTCCTTTGCCGCTGAGGGAAAAATGTTTTCTATATAAAGAAAAATCCTTAGTAGTAGAATCTAGAAGTTTTCTACAGATTCATATCCTCAGTGGTGGGAAATATTCTTTACATTAAAACGTGTCGTTATTTGCTGATACTTCTTCAGTTAATGAGATAAAATGTTTTAGATAGAACGAAATTCCCTCTCTCTCTTGTTTATATATAGACAATGAATAGTGGAGTTTTTATATGGAAAATCGAATCGATTTTTTTCTATAAGGAATTCACATTTATTAGAGTCAGATATTTTAGTAAAAAAAACTCTATTAAGCAGGGAATTAATTTTTGGGGAAAAATTTGCAAGTACAGATTTTTCTGTTGACGAAATTTCCGAGTATAATTTCCTTATAAAATAAATATCAAGTTTTCAATGACAACTGGAAAAATAGCCTAATTTACTAAGGCAGGAAGGCTTTCTATTCAAAAATATCTCATGTATTAAGGTGTGATTTTTCTGCAGAGAAACTCCCGTTTTCTATAGACCACATATGTCTCAACCAAAGAGGCCTATTTTTTCTTTAAAAAGAAATCCTCAGCTCCATTATATAGAGAAAAGAAAAAAGAAAATACCTCAACTTTCGAGTCCCGACTTTATTTACCCTACACAAATTCTTTAGTTGATCGATTCAGTAATTTGTTCAGGTCGCAGTTATGGATCAATCGTCATGAAATTTTATAGATGTGTGCACTTCCGTCCGAAGATTGTTTCTTTCGAAAATATGCCTCTGTGGGGATTGACATCATCGCTAAGACAGGGTTTCTATAGAAAAGATACTACATAGGTTTCTTTATAAAAAAGTTACAGAGATGAAATTTTTTGATAGAAAAGTATACCTCAGCAGAAGGTCTCTGATTTTTTTTACAAAAAAGCGCCTCATTTACTGAAATCAGATTTTTTATCGAAAACATGTGTCATTTATTGAGCTACTGAAAAAATGTCTGAAATTGATTATTTTTCAGTCAGACCTCAGTAAATAAGGCATTTTTCTATGGAAAAATCAGGAAAAATCAGCAAATCAGATATTATGTCTTTATTGAAAAAATCTGGCCTCTGTAAATGAGATTTTTTATATAAAAAAATCTGGCTCCTGTGAATGAGCCATTTTATTCTATAGGAAAAAATCTGATCTCAGTAAAAGAGGCAATTTTTCTTATAAAAAGTGAGACATTTTTTTCTATATAAAAACAAATTGTTATCAGAAAAATACCTCAAATATGACCTCAGTAAATAAGTCATTGTTTTCTAAAGAAACAATCAGGCCTTAGAAAAAGACTTCAAGAGAATAAGATATTTTAAACTCTAGCCTCAGCTGATGATACATTTTTTCTAGGCATTTTTTTCTATAAAAATCTTACCTCTGTAAATGAGGCATTTTGTTCTATAGACAAAATCTGGCCTTTGTAAATGAGACATTTAAATAAAAAACTGGCATGAGTAAAGGAGTCATTTTTTCAATTGGGAAAAAAGTTGGCCATTTTTTCTACAGATAAAAATCTGGCCAGAGTAAATCAAGCATTTTATATAGAAAAAAATCGGGCCTCAGAAAATTTTACATTTTTTCCTATAGAGAAAAATCGGGCCTCTATAGAAAAAATTGGCCTCCGAAATAGACACCAGGAAAATAGGTATTTTTTTATAGAAAAAATCTGTCTTACTAAATGAGGCATTCCATTCTATAGACAAAATCTCAGGGCTCAGTAAATGAAACATTAGTTCTATATAAAAAAAAATGGCCTCAGAAAAAGACTTCAAGAAAATAGTATTTTTTCATAGAAAAAAATCTGATCTCAGTAAAAGAGGTATTTTTGTCCATTAAAAAATATGGTCTCTGTAAATGAGGCATTCTCTTCTATATTCTTTATTTTTGTCATTTCTTACTATAGAAAAAAAATAGACCTTTGTAAAGCTATATAGCCCAATATGCCTGATGAGCCGCTTAACCAACGGCGAAACTCGTCGCTTTGTATAAATAACTCATTTAAAAATTACTTTCAAATGATCACTGCCCTTACAAGGCAAAATCTAAATAACAAAAAAAAACTTTTTCTATAAAAAAATGGCCTCAGAAATTATATCAGATCGTCAGAAGTAAAATTACCGAAGTTTTCTACAATGAACTGCAGAAGGTTTTTCTAACGGTAGAATATTTACGTAGCGAAATTCAGTTTTTCTATTTATTGGAATAGAGGTATAAAGTTTATCTTTAAATTTCCAATATGTCGACCCAATATCAAATAATGGCATTCGAGAAGAAAATCGCCTTTTTTAATTTCAACATCGTCAGGTGGATATATTCGTATTCGAAATTTGCATTCTAAATGTTTAACTCTTGATTGCATTATAAATTCTGGAAATGTGTTTTATTCCCAAATCAAACCATCAACAGAATCCGAAATAAACTTTACGTCATTTGTTAGCAACGACGTTTGACATCATTTATTTAATTAAAAATTCTTTTGAAATGATAATTTTTTAAACGTTATAAGTATATAAAAAACAAAGAACTTGAGATTCATCTTTTATTAACTGGCTTAACGTACCGGACCAGAAACTAGATCAGGCGACGAAAAAAAACCGCTCGTAAACAGGTTTTCTGTAAATATCGAAGAATTAAAAATTGTTGCAATATTCTTTTTTAGATTTTTTTATTAAGATCACTTTTGACCCAATTCTTAAAAAATATTCATAATTTTAAGCAAATATTTTTTGATCTTATACATTTTAATTTCTATATTTTTTTAAGTTTTTAGACATGTAACACAATTAAGCAAGGAACTTTCTCAACAAAAATAGTTTTAGGTTATGAATTGAAAACAATCGGCAAAAGTTATTGTTTTATATATTGCAATATATATTTATTATTTCAAATTGGATATATATATATATATATATATATATATATATGTTAAAATATTAATTATTATATTTTATTCGGCCAATTTATTCAAATATTAAAACAAACATATGTATTCTTTTTTCGAATAACTAATTTTAATTTTCCAATATTTTTTCAAAAGTTTCATATACCGATTTTATTTAAATTTTTATTTTTTTTTAAATTTTAATTTTTAAATTTTATTACAATTTTTATCAGATTTTAATTTTTGAAAAATTATACTGTACAAAAAATTCAAATTTGTTTAATTTCCTTGTTATTCCGATCACATTGAAACTTTTCCTTCCAATCAGCACGTTTCACGATTGCTTATTATCACATATTTCTGATGTTGTTTTATTTTTATTATTATTTCTTTTCTTAAAAATTCCACGAATTTTTATTAAAAACATTTTTTTATTTCCTTACATTTTGTTTTATTGGCACTTTTTCTTAAACTTTGCAAAATAATAATAAAAAAATTCAAATAAAAAAATTCTTTAAACCACAATGGGTTCTTATAAGATTCTTTTTTTAGTTTCCGTTCGATTTGTAGTTTTTTGTATTCTTATTGTCGGTGATTTGTGTGTCGGAATATCCAAAAACAGCGAAGAAAAGAACGCGCGCTCTATGTGTGAAACGTTTGCATGTTTCAACCACGTCTTTACACAAACTGATTTAAACCAACGCGAACGATGTTGGCTTAACTCTGGCCTATCTCACACTAAGCAGTATATTCGCCGTTTTGTTGTTGTACAACCGTCACAAATGCCCGCACACACAAACCCACAGATATCGAACGAAGAGCACAATCACAAAAGATACATACATAGATACGAATTCATTTTTTGATTTGACTAAACGGCCACGACTAACTATAAGAAAATGAGAATGAGAGTTAAAAATCGTGGTTATTTCTCTTAATGAGAAATACTCTTTCTCTCTTTCAGTTGGATTTTTGTATGCACACAGCATAATGATCTTCAACAGGTAATATTATGGGGGCTACTCTCTTGCTTGCAGATACATTTTTATGTGATAATTTGTGGGATGGTGGTTGCCAGATTTTATGTTGTAAAGTAGATAAATCAAAATTGGACAAATTAAAATATAGCATTTTGATATAGAAGTGTTAGTGATTTGTTGTCATAATAAAGATAACTTCATAAGGCCTCTTTTATAGAAGTTTTTTTTTGCAAAAACCTGTAATGGTCGATTTTCACAATCCTCTTAAGATACCAATTTTTTATCATTAAAAAAATTTTGCAATGCAAGAATAATATGATAATCGCTTGGTGCCAAGTCCGGACTGTATGGGGCATGCATTAAATTTCCCAACCAAGCCGAAGTTTCTGGCGAGTCACTGTAGATGTGTGGAGCCTAGCGTTGTCCTGGTGCAACACGAAACCTTTACTATTGGCCAACTCTGGCCGTTTCTGGTCAATTGTAAATGCTTCTCTTGACCGACTAGATGTCAACAAATATTTCCAATATTCAGTAGACGAGGGCTGTACATGCCCAGATTCTCTTTACCATGGTTTATGTGGTGATATTGGGCTTTTAATTGTGGCTCGATCGGCTCGAAAACAAAAAATACAAAAAATAAATAAAGTATTCGGTCCACTTCATCCTAAAATTTTTATCTGATCATCACCGAAAATTATAAGCGTTGCCCTTGACAATACCTGGAACATCATAGAAAATTTCAAAGCGATCAGTGTGGTAATGGGTTACTAACTAATATATGTATACACAAGTACCCGTAAATATTTAAGTGTAACTCCCACATCTGAGTACATACGACCATATAATTGGTACCAATATAGAGGTCAACTACTCCTCTTGGATATACTATCAACTTTTTGGACCTATGCCATTGAGGAGTAAAAATATACGCCATAGAATACAAATTTTGTAATTTTTCACACAAAAGTCAGGGTCCATTTGACCCGCTGAATATTGACCAATCCTTATCAAAACAAGCATGCCTATTCCTATTCTAGTTGTGTATAGTATAACTATGGATGCTAGAAATACGCTCATACTTAAATGGTTTAATATTATCATTTCCACAACAGAGAATGTTAACATCCCCAAAGTTTTCCCATGCTCGGATTTTTGCTCCGCAGAAAAGGGGTACACATTGTAATGATAATGATAATATTATATCAATTTTCTTATAAAATTTAATTTAAAGTTCATATAAATGATTTTCACATAATTTTTATAATTATTTTTTTTCGATATTCAAATTTTTATTTCCCAGACAATATTTCAAAAGAAAACGTTTTTTGTAAATTCAGATCCGTTCCAATTTTGTAAATCCCCCCAATTACTGTGTCACTTCTTACATTTAACATTTTCCTCACAGACAATTGGTAACAAGTGGCCTCGATTGGCCAATAAATTACTTGCTTACAACTTTTTGTGACGTTATTTATAAAATGAATGTCCGATTCAGCTAATCCATTTAAAGTTCCATCTACAATTACCGCACACAACAACAACAGTATTGAACTCTGTGTAAATATCAAATTTAAACCACATTTACAATGCAAGAAGAAGAATACCGACTGACGACCAAAAATGATGACCAAGTAGTGGATCAATTGCAATCTGAAGGTCAAACAAGAAGACACCAGACAGACAGATACACAAACATACTAGTGGCCACCAAAAAAACTCAGAGTGTTAAAACCATTTCAAATGTCAGAAGAGGTTCAGCGACATCAGGCTGTAATAAGGTTTGTTGTTTTGACCATCGGTTTTGGTCAGTTTTTGTATTTTGTTTGTGGTTTAACTAATGTCCGGTTGAGGATTTGTTTTTTTTTTTTTCATACAGACAAACACACACAATATTCTTCTTCATAATAATTCAGTGACATTTAAACAACAATAATGGAAATACAACAATCACAACAACAATAGTTATTACATTTGTGGGGCTTGAGTAATAAGACAAACTGAAAAATAAATGTAAATGTGGCTTTCAAGTCATATTATGACAAAAAAAAAAAAGAACAACAACAACCACGAAACAAATGTTTGAGAACAATGTCGAATAATGAATATGTGGTCGGCATGTTAAATACCTCAATGTGTTGTTTTTGTTACCTCCTCTCCCACTTTTGTGCGGTTATGTTTTCTTACTGTCTCTCTCATTTAAGCCATATTTGGTTATTAGCCCACGTCAGGTTATCGATAACCCCCAAGAACATATTCAATTTATTCGAAATGAGAGGGGAGAAGGTATAATGTGTACCCCTCTCTTTCTATCTCTCTCTCTCTCTGTTCATTAATTTAATAAAAAAAATTATAAATATTCAATCAATTTGGTTATGAAGTAGAAGAAGATGCAAGGGAGAATATTGAAAGAAATAACAAAAACATGATTACCAACAACAACAACAAATTATGCCAGCGGCAAATAATCACGATGACGAAGTCAAAAAGAAACTAGAAACAGGTAGAAAACAGTAAAAACACTTAGACCGCTAAAAGAAAGAAAGAAAGAACAAAAATAAAACAATAATAACAACAATACCAAAGAACATTTCAAGTAGAGAAACCCCTCAAGAAACGTCATTATGACAATAAATGACAGAAAGACCGACAGACAGAGTCAACACGCAAGCGCAAACGCACACACAATTGATGGTACTCTCTCTCCTTTTCTGATTGTGGAGAAAACCGAATGACGATTGTGGTGGAAACAACCAGACGTTTTAAGCCATGTTTAATAACGAAATCACACAAACTAACCAATAACAAAAATGTAAATTTCTGTCTGACTAAAAACCGGCTAAAACGGAGAGAGAACTATGGAGATCACAACTATTTGTTTCAGAGTGTATATGTTAAGAGAATGAAATTCTGTACTCTTTCAATTAATTACGAAGAGACAAATAAATAATAATTTGATAATCACATTGGAAAGCAGGGATGGGATGTTTTTATTATATTTTTATACCTAACACAACTATGGTGTAAGGGTATTATAGCTTTGTCTGGTCCCAGGTTTTTGTAATGTAGCGAAATATAGGTCCAAGACTCACCTTTTAGTATACATATCTTGACTAGGTTAATCGATGTTCGCCTCCTCTCAATTTTAATTTGTAAAAAAAAGTACAGCCAGTATTATGGTCCAATTTGGAATGTAGATTTTGTTGTGAACAAAGACGTCCCTATTATTTTGGTTAAAAATCGTTAATAGTAAAAAGATCAAATGGACCCAAAACTTTATTTTACTCTGTATTACTGGTCGCTTTAAAAGCCACAATTATGAACCTTATATCACGAAATTTTGCACGGGGAAGGAGATCTGGCCAACGATTGTTTTGAAGATGTGTCAATTTTTAAAAGCTGGACAAAATGTGCATTAATTTACTCCAGAGAGAGGAGTGGTTGTTCTGCTAATTAATATGTGTGAAAAGCGACATAATTTGTATAATATGGTGTATATGTTAACTGCCGGAAGACAAGACCCGGAAAATTTTCCAAATATGTGGGATGACATATTATCTGAATCTGCAATTTCTAAATGAGGATGAGTATTATTATGTAAGTAGTTTAATTTTGTCATTACTACACCAGAGATTGGGGTTTAGCATATCATACATTGGTTTATTAATACCGATCGAACAGAGATTGTCAGATTATGTCGAAATTTAAAACAACATATCGAAATGAATCAGTTGTCAGAATAAGTTATAAATCCTATATACATTTTCAACTGATTTTAAGTATACACGAAATTTGGATTGAGATAGGATTGAGACGTATTAAGTTTTCTTGAAATCGATGCTGATTTAGATACCGGTCCCACAAATATAGTCGTCCGATTTTATGTAAATGGTGCATCAAAGATCCCCTTCAAAATGATATTTCAGAAAAATATGCAGATCCGATACCCTTCATCACTTTGGCATGTGAAAGAAATGCTCTTATGATCCTTTATGTAAGGTACTATTAGAAAAATATGCAGATATACATTCTCTAATAATTTTGGTCGTATATATGCACTAACCTGTAGATGTCTGACATGAACTCGGACAAAATTATATGTGTGCATGTCATTCTGAAATGTATGCAAAATTCCCTAACACTTGGGTAGAACTAGAGAGTTTGGTGAGCCATTTGTACGAACTCAAACAAAATTATGTATAGGAGGAATATGTAAATCTGGTTCGATTTGAAGGAAAATTGGCATGTGCCTATTGGTAAAATGCACTACAGCACCTTGTCAACACAAAACTAGTAAGAAAGTAATAAAGTCGAACGAGACCGAATATACGATACCCCCTCACCACTTTTCACAGGTTAGTTTATACTAATATCAGCACGTTTTGTGCATATCGGCCGCATCACTTACTTAAAATCAGAGAAAATTATAAATAGGAGCTATATCTAAATCTGAATCGATTTCCACGAAACTTAACACACATCACTCTAGACTTAATTCAGAACGCTATGCCAAATTTCGTGCAAATCGAACGATATATAGGGACTTTGGTACTCCATTTACATTAAATCTGACGAAAATACATATGGGAGCTATATCTAAATCTTAACCGATGTTTACAAAACATAACACACATGATTCTAGACCAAATTCAGTACGCTGTGCCAAATTTCGTGCAAATCGAAAGATATATAAGGACTTTGGTGCATAATTTACCTTGAATCGGACGAAAATATATATGGGAGCTATATCTGAATATGAACTGATTCTCTCGAAACCTAACACAAATCAATCTAGACATTATTCAGTATGATATGCCAAATTTCGTCAAATCGAAATTTGGCAATAGAGTTCGTCCTTGAGCCGAGCAAATAAGCTGAACCAAATTTCATCCAAATCGGACATGCATAAATCGACTCAGAAAGTATTTCTATTCATATTTTCATAAGGAACCATGTGTCTATCTCGTTTTCTTTTGCCTGTTACAAACATATGCAGAAAGACATAATAACCTGTACCACATGAAGGGTATAAAAATAAAATAAGGAAAATGTGGTGGTACTATTATATGAAGATTGACATCGTGTCAGAAATCTTCATAATATCGAAACCGTTATAGGGAGCCTGTACCAAAGGGTGCATCAATATTATGAATTTGGTAGGATTATTTGTGAGAACCCTAAATCTCACGTTAAAGAAAATTCGGTTGAAACATGTGTCCATGATACCAAAAAATAAAGGTCCCCTATGTGGGGTCCCGAAACAACGGCCATCATCGATAATTTTTATTAGTATGCAGATTTTGTACCCAATTTGAACCTAAAATATAAAATTACAGCAAATGTGGTTAAAGACGTAGCCGGTCTCGAAAAAATACGTAATCGTTATGCGGGGCTTACCCTTAAAATTGGACTTATATTAATAATTTTTTGTAGAAATGTTTGACATGCAATAATCTGCAAACCACCAACAAAAAATTCGTCGCGTCATAATTAAACAAACTTGACTTATGAAAAATTTTGAGTATGTTAAATTTCAAGAACATCATTTATAAGAAAAATTTCATTCTCTCAAGCCAGGAGCTCAATTTTTTTTCATAGTGTAATCGTTCTGATGTTCTTCCTTTAGTAAAATGTAGATGTGCGAAGGTCATAGCACTTTAACTTTTCCATCCCTGACAGAAAAACTAACTAAGATTTCCAAAGAGTCACTTTGTGTGGTAAGAAAATGCAAGTTTTGCCAACTGCATTAATATTCATGCGCCGATTGTGGAAAACCCCACACAGGAGAAAAAAATGCTGTTAATGAAACACCTTACATCCGCTTTCAGGTGTGAGCTGTCGCTTGCCACCTGTTGGCGGCGAGTTAAGTGATAAACAGAAAAAAAATATGAAGCCATATTGATTATATCTATTAAGATCATTCTGAGAATTTATTGAAGTTAATTTTACCAAGGAAGATGGGAAGATTTAAGTGGGATTTTCCGTAACAACTCTAGAAATTGTATGAGAATCCAAACACCTTTTTATTATTGGTAAGTTTTCTTCATGCTGGCAATATAATATTATTTTTATACCCTACACAACTATGTTGTCAGGTTATTATAGCTTTGTGCAGCCCCAAATGTTTGTAACGCCGCGAAATATTGGTCCTAGACCCACCTTTAAGTATACCGATCGTCATATCTCGACTAGCTGAGTCGATCTAGACATGTGTGTCCGTCCGTCCGTCCGTCCGTCTGTCCATTATAATTTGTAAACACGATACAGGCCACAGTTATGGACCAATCTTCACGAAATTTTGCATGTAGGGTGGGTTCTGGCCAATGAAGACCCATATTGTTTTTGGAAAAGATCGGTTAATATTTAGGGGATGAAATGGACCAAATACTAAATTTTTGTCGGTTTTTCTGGTCGCTCCAGAGGCCGCAATTATGGCCCAAACACCGCGAATTTTTGCATGGAGAAGGGGATCGGGCCAGAGAATAAGCATGCATGTTTTGATAAGGATCGGTCAATATTTAGCGGGTCAAATGGACCCTGACTTTTGTGTGAAAAATTACAAAATTTGTATTCTATGGCATATATATTTACTCCTGGAGGATGTAGAGCCCAGGAGTTGATAGCATATCCAAGAGGAGTGGTTGGCCTTTAAATTGATACCAAATATAGTGATGTATCTACTCAGATGTGGGAGTTACAGTCAAATATTTACAGGTGCTTACGTATTCAGATATTATTTAGTAACCCATTACCACATTAGAGGGAGAAATATCGCGCTGATGGCTTTGAAATTTTTCATGAAGTTCCAGTTATAGTCAAGAACAACGCCTACAATTTTCGGTGATGATCAGATTAAAATTTTGGGATGAAATGGACGGAAAACATAATTTTTTGTGTGTTTTCGAATAGAGTATAATCCGAAAATCACAACACAACCCACCGTGAAGGTAATCTGGACAAGTAATTAGAAGGACTGTACTGAATATTCGAAAAAAGTAAGAAAGAGGTGTTGTTAACCTCTAATCGGACAAGAGGGGGCAAATATCACGAAATATTACTCAGACTCGGAATAAACATCCTCAGAAAGTTAGAGTTCGTGGTAGTTGTGTAGGGTATCGTATGGTCGGCCCCGTCCGACTATACTGCTCCGCTCACTGGTTTCATTTTATTCTCATCCAATGAAGAGTTTTGACTATTTTAAGTAGTGGTTCTGCTTTAATCATTTACCACAATTATTATATTAATGATTATCTTTAGCCAATTGATTTTCACCTTTTAATATTATACTATAATTAATGACAAAAATACGAATTTATTTGTCCATAGAAAAAATACTAAGAAGTATTAATAACAGTAACAAGAGCAAAAAAAAAATCACAAATAAAAGAAAATACCCATTTGGCCAGTTACAACAATTCTAAAAATTTACTGCGAACAAATCTTCTATTAAGAGCTTTATCTAAATATAATAAAATACAATTAATTTTTATTGCTTGGCGAAAGTAAACAACAGCTATAGCAATAACAAAAATAAGTCTCAAGATGTTTATTTGCATGGCAAATAAGTGCAAACAAATCTTTAAGGCTATGATAAATATTCAAATGCTCGTCTTATCGAGGGAGAAAAAAATTCAACGGACAAAAAATACCATCTTCCCAGACGACGAAAAGTTAATGGGAGGTTATCTTAATCAAAGTAAATATGATATATATATATATATATATATACAACCAGAGAGAAGAAAGGTAAGTATCTGGGGAAAAAATTAAATGGGAGTCTTTTATTTTTTTATTGCTGCAAAAAATTTTAATTATATCAATCAATGACCTCTTGCTAGGGATTTTGGTTTTATATTGGAGAATAATGAGATTGCTCAAAATAAAAACCAAAAAGGCTAATATATTTTTAAATTATTTTTTATAAATTTTTGTTGGAATTGATTTTTATACCCTTCACCACACTGTGGTACAGGTTATGTATTTGTGCATATGTTTGTAACAGGCAAAAGGAATCGAGAAAGACCCATGGTTCCTTTTGAGAATATGGATAGAATCACTTTTTGAGTCGATTTACTCATGCCCGCCCGTCCGACCGTCCGTCCATGTATATTTGTTAACAAAGTACAGGTCACATTTGTGATTCGATTTGGATGAAATTTGGCACAGTTCACTTATTTCACCCAAGGACGAACACAATTGAAATTGGAGAAAATCGGTTCAGATTTAGATATAGCTCCCATATATAGTTTCGTCCGATTTAGGTAAATGATGCACCAAACTCCCAATATTTGTCCGATTGGGCCAAATTTTGTACAGGGCACTGAATCAGGTCCAGATCGATGTAAGCGTTGTTTTGTTGGAATCGGTACAGATTTAGATATAGCTTCCATATATAGTTTCGCCCGAAACTATATATGGTCCGATTGAGACAAAATTTTGCACAGAGTACTGAATTGGGTGTACATTGATATATGGCAAGCATTTTTAAAATCGGTTCAGATTTAGATATAGCTCCCATATATAGTTTCGTCCGAATTTATGTAAATGGAGCACCATACTGCCAATATGGGTTCGATTGAGACAAAATCTTGCACAGAGTACTGAATTAGGTCCAGATCGATGTAAGCGTTGTTTTGTTTGAATCGGTACAGATTTAGATATAGCTCCCATATATATTTTCGCCCGATTTTATGTAAATGGAGCATCATAGTGCCAATATGGGTCCGATTGATGCAAAATCTTGCACAGAGTACTGAATTGGGTGTAGATTGATATATGGCAAGCATTTTTAAAATCGGTGCATGATGCACCATACTCCCAATATTTGTCCGATTGGGACAAAATTTTGCACAGAGTACAGAATTAGGTCCAGACTGATGTCTGCGAAGTTTTGTTAAAATCGGTTCAGATTTACATATAGCTCACATATATATGGTATGTTCCCGTACTGCAAGAATCTACTAGATTTTACTATTTTCATCGATAACATAAAGGAAAATTCGTTATCATAGTAAAAAGTAGTAGATTCTGGCAGTACGGAAACAGACTAATATATTCGTCCGATTTTTTGTGAATTATATGAAAGTGAATGAATGAATCCAAACTCCCACCATTTGTCCGATTGAGCAAAATTTTGCATAGCGAAGGCTATTGAGAAAAAAATGATGTGTGATAAGCGTTGTTGGAATCTGTTCAGATTTTGATATAGGTCTTATATATATTTTCGTTCGATTTTATGTAAATGGTGCACCGAAGGGCCTATGTTTGTGCGAGGGTATTAAATTGAATTAAGAGTGATACCAAAAACCGAATGGTGTATGAAACGGTGGCTCAATTTGGTCCATGTGTTTATATATAGGTCCCATAAATAATTTTACTCGATTTCATACAAATGGTACACCAAGGAATGCAAGTCTGCCCGTTTGACAAGCAATTTTTATTGATTTCAGAATGGTATGTGTATGGGGTTTTTTTATTGGTTCAAATATCTATCTAGATAGCACAATTTATTTCGTCAGACTCCATCTTAATGGTCCTCCAAAGATTCTATGTCGTTTCTATCTACAGGATATTGTAGATATTAACATCCCTTGTATGTACCCAAAATGGTGAAGGGTATCATATAGTCGGCCCGTCCGACTTTTGAACTTTTCTTACTGGTTAAACATAATTTTTTGTAATTTATTTTAGGCGTAGATTTTTTAAAGAAATACTTCTTCTACACCTAATATTGCATCCAATTCACTTATTCAACTTGGACCATACGGACTATTTAAATGGCACTATACGGACTATTAAAGAGTCAAATTAAAGCAAAATGTCAGCTACCCAACATAGATGATTATAAAATGTCTAGTCATGTGTGAATACTCTTGTCCTTGTTCATCCACTATGAAACATAAATTAAAAGATAGAATAGCTAGAAGAGCCTAAAATATGCTCTCCACACATCCTATATGATAGCCTCACAATAAACAGCAAAAATCCAAAGCAAAAATATATCCAACACTGGGTCATTGTTGGAGGTTAAAGAATCACAATTTAACAATTTGCTTCATTTACATTTTTTGAGGTCAACCCACAAAATAAAGTCAGACAACAAGTAATGACAACGAGGAACATACATACACATTCGTAGACCAAAACCAACTATCCAACCAGCAGAACAAATCCGACACAAAAACGAAAACCTCATATGTGATGGCATAGTGTTGACCATCTTAACGAATAGAGCAGTGGTAGTGGTCAGCAACATGTATAACAACTGTCGGGTGCTATTCTATATCTACGAAATAAAAGTCCAAAACCAATCCGCAGCCAGCTGCCCTTAAGCTAATAGCTGAATACCACACTTCAATGGCATATATTTATGTCCACTTTAATGTCAAAAACTATCATCCACTCGGAATGCAGTGGGAAATAGTGATATGTTAAAGAGAAAAAAGAATTTAATAAATTAAAATGATTTAAAATTATCCACGCCTATAATAAATGCTAGGAAATAATTTTTAAAAAATCTACGCCTATATTAAATGCTAAAAAAATAATTAAAAAATCCTCGACTATAATAAATTAAAAAATAATTAAAAAATCCAGGTCTATCATCAATAAAATAACCGTATTGAAAATGGAATCCAAGTCCTGCTAATTCCTTTTTCTATAGTTTCACAAAGCTGTCCATCAACAAATTGACATCATATGGTTAAGTCCATCAAATATATCCTTTCTTCCTCTCCAATTTCCTTCATCTTAGCTAATCAATAAAGGCACCAAAAAAGAAAATAACAACACCAACAACCAAATTCAACCAACAACATAATTGCCTACATGGCATAGTTTTTTTTTGTGTGAGGGGGTTCATCAATCAAGTCGGAATTTATGTGTGGCCACCTTTAAAAAGTTTTCTAAGGCATCTTATTTATTACCCCAAAATTTAAATTTGCAACAACCTCGCACACACACATTCACACACATAGATGAGACAAGATACGCAGCATATCACCAAGGAAGAAGAAACTAACCAAAATTCATGTTCAAAACTTAAAATAGGTTGCTTTGATTCATTGGCATGATAGAATGACTTGAATTATGGAGAGAGATTGAGGAAAAGAGGTTGGTTGGTTCTTTGGTTAGCTAAGTTGGTGTGATGAAAGCACCACACCAGCAACAACAACAGAAGCGATGACATGAAAAAACTTGAATTTTTACCGAGATTCTGTGAAGAATAGATTTCTAAAAGAACACACAAACAGACATTTGCATAAGCTAACATATTTACATATACATTAAGTTTTCTGGAGGAAAAGAAGAAATGAATAGAGGCAATCAGAAACGTGTCAAAAACGAACCAGAAGCCAATAGAACTGGATTTTTGAAAAAAAGATTGGTAGTTTTCGTTGTTATTGCTGTTGGTTAGTTCTAGCCCCCAAACCCCCACAAAAAAAAAAAAAAAAAAAACACACACACACAACTACAAACACAGCAAAAAGGTTTCATTTGTTCGCAGATGTTAATGGGTTATCTTTTCTCTGCGCTGTTCTCTTCTAGAAGGCAAAGTACCGGGAACTCAAACACAACAACACAAATAAAAACAACAACTACGACTATCCAACAACTACTGCTGCTGTTGTTGCTGCCCTGAGTTGATGGCACATTATTTTTCTTGGCTGGTTCAATGTTGTTTGGTCTTTTCGTTGTTGTTGCTGCTGCTGTTGTTGTTATTTACTATTTTGCAAACAAACAGCAAAACAGAGACAAAAAAACAACAGCAGCAGCAATGAAGAATCATGCAAAAGAAGAAAAGACGAAAACTTTCACCAACCAACCGTCAACCGCAACAACAACAAATAAAAGCGGCAGCAGCCGCATTTATTCTCCGGCTAGAGTTGCTGGCAACAACGATGGCAACAGGGCCACTACTCTAGCACAATATTTTTCCGCACATAACGTATATAAGAGCGTAGTTTCAATGAACTTTTTTTCTTTGCATTTGCCTCTATCACACACACACATACACAATGCACACTGAATGCATGCAGTAGGGGACAAACAAAGAGCAAATAGTTCCTTAAATTTAAATGCAAAATATTTTGGGGAAATATTAAAGCAAATGTCCAATAAATCAAGATGAACTTGCGAGGAACCCCATACACCAGAAAATGGATTCTAACAGCTCCAGAGGAAAACATAGAAAGAGTAAATATATATTCCATAGAATATAAATTTTTATCTATTTTTCCACAAAAGTCTGGTTCCAATTGACCCGCTAAATATTGACCGATCTTCATCAGAACAGCCATGCTCAGATCCCTTTTCCGTGTAAAACTTTGTTATGTTCGGGTCACAAACAGAAAAACAGACAAAATAAAGTTGTTGGTAAATTTTATCCCTTAAATATGAACCGATCATTACCAAAAGCAAAAAGGATCTTAAGTGACCAGAACCCGTCCTATGGCGACTAAAAGCCCGACAACTTAGTTGTCAGGCTTGTAGCCATTGAAAGAATGATGACATAACACTTTTCATAAATATTGAGGAATATGTTACAAATTGGACTTACGTGCAACAGGAATATTGAGATATTTTTGTAATTACCTGCAAAGAAAAAAATAGCAATTCAGATATTTTTTGTGTGGATAGATTTTCAGAAATATGTCCATTTATAGGTACTTTAATAAAATCTCTGAAGAGATTCTAAATGTGTCCAAAGTTTCGATGTATGTCTCATATAAACTAAATATTAAGGGAACCCCACCCATTCTCGATTTTAATTTTTCAAGATTATTAATGGGCTGGTAAATCAATACCAATGCTTGTTAAGATTTGTAACTTTGCACATATATATTTGAGGATTTAAAAGAGAGGAAAAATTATTTACAAAAAAATTTTGTAATTGTTTTGTTGTTGTTTTTTGTAATTAAAGAGAAGTCCTTATTTTTGATGGCGGGCATGATAACTCCTCACTGGAACATCGGAATCCGAAAATTCCAACGGTGTTAGAAAGAGTATGTGTCTGGCTGAACTAGGATTATTGACTTCGCTCTAAAATTAACAAAATGGCAAACCTTTGAAAAAATATTTTTGGAAAATCGCCTATTTTTGACCAAAAACCAAGTTAAAAAATAAGGAAGGTCTTCAACGATTGGCTTTATCCTAGTTCATACGATAGCTATACACTCACAGAGAAACGTGTAAAAATTTGGAATCGATTGGGTTATTAGTTTTTGAGTTATCGTGCCCGCCATTCGCAAAAGAGAAAAACGCATTTAAAGTTTGAGAAGTCCTTTAGCCGTCACTTGAGGCTGACACAATAAATCGGCTATATCTTCAAGAGTTCTAGAGATTTTCACTTGAAATTTTGTAGAGACATTCTTGAATTAGTGTAGAATCGAATTAGTGTAGAATGGGGGGGGGGTCCCCTTAAGTAAATTGAAGATTTGAGCGACGAAAAACTTCTTACAATAAATTGATTTATTGTTTTAAATTTAAGCGGTATTTGAAGTAAGTTTCTACAAAATGACGTGATTGCTATAGCATTCAAATATTAAAGTACATTTTTATAAACATTTTGTATTACATTTTATTACATCAAAAATACTGCCTGTCTATGTTTGCAACAACCTGGCTTTTTTGGGCCGCGATCATGTTAATGGATATTTTCCTTCTAATTCATTTTCTACATCGAAGAACTTTTTCTTTATTTTGGATTTCCTATCCATATTTTTTCATCATACTAATTTTATATCGTCATCCCAAATTTTCAAAACTGAATATTCTGGGCTCAATTTAATACTTTAACCCTTTGAATCCCACATTTTTCCATAATCTTTGAAAAAATATCTGTTCACAGATTTGATGCAACTATCCTAAATAGTTTATGCACAAAATTTGACATCACTACATCCTTGCATTTGGGAGATACAGTACATACTTTCGGAAAAATTAAAGCCCAATATCAAGAAAACCAAATGCCAAATCGCCAGGAAAATCGTTTTAAATTATTCTCTATATACATACAATTTGAATACAAAGCGATTTAAAAAATTTGGACTGTATACACAAATTAGTACTGTACACAAATTTACCATATTCTCTATATTGAAAAGCTTATAACTTTACCAACAATTTGATTTTTTATTTTTAATTTGATATGTGTCGTTTAATTTGATATGTGTCAGGTCTTGACATATCAAATCCAAATAATATATATCTACTTGCTGCATATTAAATATAAGCTCCAAAACATTTTGTTGCCTGTTGGCAACGTTGGGTTAAATTAACCATAATAGCCTATACTAACTTTAGAACGTTGTGCAAAACTTGGTGTCAATAGGACAAACTGGAATAGTTTGGTGCATCATTCACCTAAAATGGACGAAAATATATATGGGAGCTATATCTAAACCTAAACCAATTTCATCTAAACTTACCAGACCTCGTCGATAGGTTGTACATGTTGTGTCAATCGGACACACTTTAACTTTTTGGTGCACCATTTACTTAAAATTGGGAGAAAATTTATATTGGGAGCTATATCTAAATTTAAACCGATTTCAATTAAACTTGGCACACGTTAGGCTATACTAACTCTAGTACGTTATGCAAAATTTCGCGCCAGTTGGCATTAATTTGACTCTTTGTTGCACCATTTGCTAAAAATCGGCCTAAAAGACATATGGGACCTATATCTAAATATGAACCGATTCAAATAAAACTTGGCACATATTAGGCTATCCTAGATTTAGTACGTTGCTCAAAAATTTGTGTCAAATGACCTAAATTTGACTCTTTGGTGCACCATTTGCAAAAAATCGGACGAAAATATATATGGGAGCTATATCTAAATCTGAACCGATTTCAGCGAAACTTTTCATACAGAAGGTTATACCAACAATTAGCACGTATTTTGGAGCTTTGGTGCAACATTTACTTAAAGGCGAAACAATTTTGGGAGCTATCTGCGCCGATTTTTCCCAATTTCGACAGAGGTCGTCCTTGAGGCAAATATATGATATGTGCCAAATTTCATCACATTCGGATAAGAAATGCGACCTGCACTTTGTTTACAATATAACATGGACAGACGGACATGCATAAATCGACTCAGAAAGTGATTCTACAAACATGTGCACAAAGAAATAATTTTTCAGACTTCGTATGCTTGAGATGTTATGGCTTCTATTGTTTTTTTCCAAAATACTCCACATGTTTTCTATAGAGTTCAAATTCGGGGACTGAGGAAGTGTTTAAATCACTTTTGGACAATTATAAAGCATTCATTTTCGACCGATCTTGGACTTGTATTTGGGATCGTTGTCTTCATAAAATTGAAATGTTGTATCTACCTAATCCCATTTTTTAGCACTACATTTCAAATTATCTTTTAGAAATTTTAATTAATAAATCGTATCCATAATTCTTTCCGGCAGCGCTCAAATAGCCCCATATCATTACATAGCCTTCTCCGTGCTTGGCGATCGGAATTATACGTTTAGGGCCCACGTACAGCAGACCCAAACAATTTAAATTTGCTTTCATCCAAAATGAAAATCTTTGGTATTTGGTATTCCTGAACGAACTTCAACCGGATTTTCGGTTTTTGGGGTTTATGAATACATTTTTCAGTGAATCTCTAACATGAAGACCATGCTTACGCAAAATTCTTCGAATTGTTTCTTTTCTAGATGTTTAGGTACAAATGCTACGGTAAGTAGTTTACGACATATACGTGGGAAATAGGTTGATTTACGTCACCGTTTTCGACGAAGCATATCGGCAATATACCTGTGTTGCTTTCCACAGAACTATTTTCTGTGCACAGAGTTAATGAGACTATACTATATTGATATACAGTACATTAAACAATTGTTCAATATCAGAAAAAGAAAGTACAAGTCCGGTGCGCTGTTTTGCAGTGTACCGAATAGTGTGTGTCAAGTTTGCTTCAAATCGATTCACAGAATTGTTCTCATTGCAACTCTAAATCTGACCGAATGAAATTTAATCTAGCATAGGTTGCAGAATGACATGGTTATGGGTTTAAGTAGGCTCACATGTAAATAAAGAGTTTAAGTTCGTCCAATTGCATGTACATGGTCCTGAAAAAATGTGATGTCTGTCAGGGTGCATCTGTTGAATATACTCAAAGTGGTCGACCCCGTCCCACTTAACTACTTTTCTTGCTAGTTTTCTTTTAATGTGTTGGAAGTATTTAAGATTAAATTGTTTAATTGTCCAGAAGGTTTTATATATAACTCACCTGTTTGAGGTTTCAAATTCGAATCGTAAGTAATCCACAGTAATATAAGCGTTATTAAATTATTTTCTTTTAAAGAAACGATTTTTTCACAAATTTTTATACCAGTCACCGTAATACGAACGTTTCTACTGTTGAAACCATAACATTAAGAAGCGTTTTCACAAAAAACAATATAACTAGGATCGAAGCGAGATATCAGAGTTTTTATATTTAGGTCCCGATATTCGTCTATTTATTTTAACATTATATTCACATTCGTGTTTGAGTAATAATTACAAACGTCTGGATGATATTCGGGAGAAAATGTCAATAAACGACACAAACTTGAATGTGCCCGATTTAAAAAAGTCATAACGTAGGAACTTTAGATGTAATGGTTATACTTTTCGATATATCTATATATATATATATATATATATCAAACAAAAATCACGGTAATTTGAAAATGGTCACCTTTTTGTTGAAAACTCCGTCAAAATAGTTGCTACCTCTACATTCGCTATAATGCTACCAGTATTGAGATCAATAACTCCTCTTTCATGAACCTATTATTACGATATATATTTTAACTGTTAAATCTAAAACAATTATGTTTTTCACGAAAATGTTGGCAGTCGTATTTTTTAATTGATCTATTTTCTTGTGGTTCGCTAAATATTAACAAAATATCACAATGGACCCATGGGTCAGAAACCAAATTTTCGTGAATATCGCTTATTTTCACTGTGGCACACAATCGAGGTCATGGTCTGGAGGGAGGAATATTCCTTGTGGGGAAGAATATGAATAACCCAGAAGGACAAATTCACCATTAGTGAACCTTTTGATCCCGTTACTATAGAAGTATTTTTTTAGACACAGATTTAGTGTAACTATCCGAAATAGGATATGAACAAAATAAAAGTCCTATATGAGGAAAAGCTAATGCAATATCCACGATCAATCAATTATTTCGAATATGAAGCGATGAAAAGTTTCACATGTTTTCTATAGAGTTCAAATTCGGGGACTGAGGAAGTGTTTAAATCACTTTTGGACAATTATAAAGCATTCATTTTCGACCGATCTTGGACTTGTATTTGGGATCGTTGTCTTCATAAAATTGAAATGTTGTATCTACCTAATCCCATTTTTTAGCACTACATTTCAAATTATCTTTTAGAAATTTTAATTAATAAATCGTATCCATAATTCTTTCCGGCAGCGCTCAAATAGCCCCATATCATTACATAGCCTTCTCCGTGCTTGGCGATCGGAATTATACGTTTAGGGCCCACGTACAGCAGACCCAAACAATTTAAATTTGCTTTCATCCAAAATGAAAATCTTTGGTATTTGGTATTCCTGAACGAACTTCAACCGGATTTTCGGTTTTTGGGGTTTATGATTGGCCTTTTCAGTGCAACTCTACTATGAAGACCATGCTTACGCAAAATTCTTCGAATTGTTTCTTTTCTAGATGTTTAGGTACAAATGCTACGGTAAGTAGTTTACGACATATACGTGGGAAATAGGTTGATTTACGTCACCGTTTTCGACGAAGCATATCGGCAATATACCTGTGTTGCTTTCCACAGAACTATTTTCTGTGCACAGAGTTAATGAGACTATACTATATTGATATACAGTACATTAAACAATTGTTCAATATCAGAAAAAGAAAGTACAAGTCCGGTGCGCTGTTTTGCAGTGTACCGAATAGTGTGTGTCAAGTTTGCTTCAAATCGATTCACAGAATTGTTCTCATTGCAACTCTAAATCTGACCGAATGAAATTTAATCTAGCATAGGTTGCAGAATGACATGGTTATGGGTTTAAGTAGGCTCACATGTAAATAAAGAGTTTAAGTTCGTCCAATTGCATGTACATGGTCCTGAAAAAATGTGATGTCTGTCAGGGTGCATCTGTTGAATATACTCAAAGTGGTCGACCCCGTCCCACTTAACTACTTTTCTTGCTAGTTTTCTTTTAATGTGTTGGAAGTATTTAAGATTAAATTGTTTAATTGTCCAGAAGGTTTTATATATAACTCACCTGTTTGAGGTTTCAAATTCGAATCGTAAGTAATCCACAGTAATATAAGCGTTATTAAATTATTTTCTTTTAAAGAAACGATTTTTTCACAAATTTTTATACCAGTCACCGTAATACGAACGTTTCTACTGTTGAAACCATAACTTTAAGAAGCGTTTTCACAAAAAACAATATAACTAGGATCGAAGCGAGATATCAGAGTTTTATATTTAGGTCCCGATATTCGTCTATTTATTTTAACATTATATTCACATTCGTGTTTGAGTAATAATTACAAACGTCTGGATGATATTCGGGAGAAAATGTCAATAAACGACACAAACTTGAATGTGCCCGATTTAAAAAAGTCATAACGTAGGAACTTTAGATGTAATGGTTATACTTTTCGATATATCTATATATATATATATATATATATATATCAAACAAAAATCACGGTAATTTGAAAATGGTCACCTTTTTGTTGAAAACTCCGTCAAAATAGTTGCTACCTCTACATTCGCTATAATGCTACCAGTATTGAGATCAATAACTCCTCTTTCATGAACCTATTATTACGATATATATTTTAACTGTTAAATCTAAAACAATTATGTTTTTCACGAAAATGTTGGCAGTCGTATTTTTTAATTGATCTATTTTCTTGTGGTTCGCTAAATATTAACAAAATATCACAATGGACCCATGGGTCAGAAACCAAATTTTCGTGAATATCGCTTATTTTCACTGTGGCACACAATCGAGGTCATGGTCTGGAGGGAGGAATATTCCTTGTGGGGAAGAATATGAATAACCCAGAAGGACAAATTCACCATTAGTGAACCTTTTGATCCCGTTACTATAGAAGTATTTTTTTAGACACAGATTTAGTGTAACTATCCGAAATAGGATATGAACAAAATAAAAGTCCTATATGAGGAAAAGCTAATGCAATATCCACGATCAATCAATTATTTCGAATATGAAGCGATTTAAATAATTTAAACTGTATAAAAAAATTGGTACTGAACAATTTTTTTCACTCAACTATACATTGAAAAGTGCATACCATGAAAAAAAATTAGGGGTTTTTTCTAGCTGCCTAGTATAAGCTCTAAAACATTTTGTTGCCTATAGGCAATATTGGGCCACAAAGGGTTAAACATATTCTCATTCTAACATGAGTTCTTGTGCGTCTTTTTTGTGCTTATTTTTTTGAAGCGTAACCCATAAATCAAGATTTGTTGACCTCCAAATATTCCACAAAAATTTCACTCATAAAATTTTAGTTGGGGTCCCGAAAAACAAAAAATCGATATTCATATGTTCACTTCGTCTTATTTGACTTTTACATGATTTTTGCCCAGAAAACTAATCAATTTCGGATTTCGGATTCATCTGAAATATTTGCCATAAATATATTTAAGTATGCTAAACAAAATAATGAAACTTATTCGTTAGAGACTGATCCCGATCGCCTAATTTTTAAAATGGATTTTTAGATAATAAACCCTATTTTTTACAGGTTCATAAGCTTCAATTAATTACGACACAATTCTTGCCATCAATTATGATTTAATCTTTTAAAAAAAATTGTGCAACACATTGTGAATATTTTGAAAAATCGGTACAAATTATTTTAGCCTGAATTTTGTTCAATGTTCACATTTCACCTAAATAAAATGCTTGGTTTGGCAAACTCATCACTTGTTGCATGTGCTATTTTCCCACACAACACTGTGTCCGATGACTGGTAGTATTTTAAATGTGTGTGGCATCCGCGTGTACGTACGTACGTTTGTACTGACGTCCGTCCGTCTGTCTTTGCTTCTTTCTATACTTTGTGTGTGCGACTAAGTTTGGTCGGATGTTAACCTCATTTTTCGCAGAATTTTAAACTTTGTTTTCTTCTTCTTTTGGTTTTCTTTACCGGGATATTTCTTTATGCTTTCGTTTTACTTTGTTTTTGTTTTGTATATTATGATATTGACGCTGCTGTTTTTGTTGTTCTTTTTTTGCA